>NC_132936.1:116983000-117283000 GCF_034638445.1 Ciconia boyciana
GGACCAAATGGCATGGAAGAAGAATATCTGCCTCACACCTGCTTTCTCCAAACCGCCTGCCACAATGCCACCGTGCCCACCAGGGTCCCCTGGGAGGCAATCCCATCCCTGGCCCCCTCTCCATGGAATACCAGGACAGGATAGTTAAGATAGTTTTCTCTTCTTCAAAACATCATTAGGATTGAAAAAATGAATCTCTTGCTTGCACATTTTGCATAAATACATGGTAAGTTATCAATTGATGTTCAAATAGCTTAATTGAGTTTGAGGGGGGGAAAGGTCATTTAATTGGTCTATTGAAATGTTAACAGAAACAGATATGGCAAGGAATAGACTTTAATGGCTGCAGTGTGGCACTGATGTCTGCATTCACTTGCAAAATTGTTAATTAGGGCACTTTGGTAGTTCATTTGCTTTTGTATTGATGTGCTTAGTCCAACGAGAGAAATTGGGTTTGTGTATGGTATTTAAAAGGGGCAGCAGAGACTCACCCTACAGTCAGGAATAAGGAGAATAAAGTGTAAATCAGAATTGGTTTATGATTTGTGCCAGTGTCTTCATTAACATGCTTCCAGTTATGCAAGTCATTTTCTAGTGGCTAGTGTATTTTTGTATGTGATTGTTTGATGTATTTGGCTTCATTTTTTTAATCATTGTAGTAGTGGACTGGAATAATGCTATAATATGATTTTTTTTAGTTATGTATACAAAGCTTTTTAAACTAGATTAAAACAGACTGTACTGCAAAACAAGGAATTAGATATCTGTGTTGGTTGAGCCTCTGGAAGAAGGTGTTATCTCCTTAAATACATACCAAAAGAATATATTCAGTTGCAATTCCTGGCCCACAGTCCTCGGTGCCAGTGAAATTACAAAACCAGTCCTTAGAATATGCTTTAGGTCCATTGTGCCTGTCTCATAGAACATAAACCTTTAAGGTATTGGCATTTTGTATGTGGGAATGGTGAAATTGCACTGAGTGTCCACCTGCATTTTTTGAGGGTTGTAATTGCAGGGATTAATCCCGGTGCTGTTTCCTAATAGACTTGCTGGATGCAAAGCTTTATATTTGAATTGGCTGCAAGAAGGCTGTATTGTGTACAGTATATAATAATACATTATACCCTAGGTACTCTTTATAAACAGAGGCAGCAAGAAAAAAAAACAAGTGAAAAACCAAGTAGCTATGAATCATCACTTTTACAACAGGGAACCTGTTGTCCTGCCACAACAGGAACAGGTTAGGAGAGAGGATGACATTTTGCAGCAAATAAAGTGCTGATCTTAAGAGCTCCTAAATGAAAAGGACTTTTTGTTCATTATATATATTGTAATTTCACATTTGGGTGCTGTGTCTGTCAGTTGTTTCAGAGTTCAGGGCTTTGGTACGTAGTTTGCGACAGAGCGTTTCTTTTAAACTCCAGGCGTTCCTGTAGTGAGAGTTGACATCAGCTTCATTTTACTCATATGTATTTGTGAAAGTACTTACGTGAAGATCACAAATATGCGCAGCGCAGCTATCTCGTTCTGCAAGTTTAATCCAAGTCCCAGAAAGTTTCATTGTGGCCCTATGCAAATGTATTTACATAGGAATGGGTCTTGGGTCCTTTAAAGAAGGCAACAAAGTTGGAAGACTGAGGCCAACAAATAAATGAAAGTTTCTCTAAATCCATTGGATAATAGAGGCAGTGTTAAGGCTAACCACAGTGTTGAACTAAACAGAGGGATTACTCCTGGGTTTTGCATCAGTTGTTTTCTGCCGGGTGGCCTCACTTGTCAAAAAAAAAAAAAAAAAAAAAAGTTTAACGGGCGAACATTCACATGGCACATTGAGAAAAGAAGTATGCTTAATTCCATCAAAGCTCAGAAATCAGTCATTAATTTATTCTAACCTCCAATTGTTGGTCATTTGTGAAACATCTGGCCTTTAAGTCATAGGAACCTAAACACAAGTACAATGTGAATTCTGAAGATGGGAGTTGGGTGTAGCGGGGGTGCTGTGTTAGTATGTGTACGTGAGTGTGGGCACATGTATGTGTGTGTATTGCATAGGTTGCAACTGCCACTTAATTTCGGAGACTTTGAAATATATTAAAATGAATCCTTCAGTTAATTTACTCTCAAAATTAGATTATTGTTCATTTGCGTCTTGGAAAAGTTCTGCCATTCAAAAGAGTTTGTTTCTTCATGGTGAGTTAACAGTTAGATATTTAGCAATCTTGCAGCTTGCTAGTTAGAAATAGCTTCTAATGAAGTTGAAATTTGAGATAGAAAATGTATAAAAGCTTTCAGGAAAGGCATACCCTATTTTCCATATGGCTAAGTAATTGTTATGATATTTGTTTTAAAGCTGGACTTAGACACTCCTGACTGCCCTCTAATTTGATATGGCTGGTCCCGGCGATTCTTCTGGAGGAAACTTTCATAGTAGAATGCAGTGAAGGAGATAAATAATTTTGCAGCTATAAGCACATTGCAAAGTATAGAAAATAATTCAGTCGCCTTTACTGTCAGGCAGATAACAGTCTTCAGGTTATTTGCCTCTGCTGGGAGTTAGAACCTGAGTGAAAAGGAACTGAGTGATTAAAAGCAGATTTGAAATAAAGGTGCCACCTCGGAGCTGGCAAAATTTTGCCTTTTGTTAAGCTTAAAATAACACCTGCTCAGGGCAATAATTCTCAGGGCGGGGGGGGTCAGTTGGGGAGGGAATATAGTTCTTCATGTATAGCTTAAATGTTGCACCATCTCCTGTGATGAAACGTCATGTATTTCACAGAGGCATGGAATGAAACTGGGTTTTAAATATGATGGAAAAATTTAGATCTGTCAGTCCACGTGGCTATGGGGGTATCTCAGAGCTTTCTGTCTTCAGTCTCTTACCTGCTTGTACTTTTTTCTTGTTTTTAAAGATCAGTGTTCCTTCTTTGCCCTGACCATTTGCTTTCTTGATCAGCAGAGGCTGGCTGCAGCTCTAAGGCTGTTCTGACAAACATAATGATGCTATCCAAGCACATGACAAAAATAAAGAATTTTGAAGGTTTTGTATAAAGCGTCTCTTTCTCTTAATATTTGTTTATCCTTTCCCCTTGCTAAGTAAATAAATCTTTAATCCCCACTCCGTTGTAAAATTTACTGTATCCAAATCTAGACCATTGTAACTCCTTTCAAGCAGGGTTTTATCCTTTCCTCCTAAAGGGATATCTGCAATTTTGGCAGCCTGACACACATTATATTAAAAAAATCCAATGAGTAAATTAGGAGTGACTTAACATATTTGGATTCTTAGCATTTACTTGTCCCTGCCATAGTGCAACTAGAATTTAGCGATGTGAATTTGAAGCGTGTGGGAATCTGTGGGCACTCACATGTTGCACGGTGCGTGTACACGTGTGCACATATGCACGACCCACCAACACAATACGTAAAAAGTCACGTTTCAACTTTGTTAAAGCCCTCATTTCCGAAGTACTGATGTCCAAAGTACTGGTAGGATAGTGGAGATGAGAGCAGAAAAAAAAAAAATCTCTTTAAATAGCTTGTGAAATGTAATGTTTGAAATGGTTCTTTGAGAACGTGCAGATTATGGCTAGCGTAGTGACTCTTTCCAGCTCTCTGGGAAATGAGCTGTTGACATTCTTTTGGGTCATCATCCGAGATAGGAGGGCAACCACAAGGATTTAGCAGATAAATTCATCCAAAAAGACCTTTATCCATTTCATTGCAACTTGGAAACGTTCATGTCGAATAGCAGCATTAATGTAGCCCTTTTAGCCTTCAAAGTGAGACTTATGTTTTAAAAAAAAAAAAATCAAATGACCAGAGTAATAACTTCTTTAGGTCTTCTAAGAGGTAATTCATTATTTACATAATTCTGGAGTATAAACCCATCTTTCCTTCAAGAGGCTCTGAAATAGAATTGGGGATCTTATACGGTGAAAGAGTCTCTTTTGAATTCTAATCAACTGGATCTGTCTCAAATTCATTTCTAGTTTATTGTAAACATTGGAATTTAAATTAATTTCTTCTTATCTTGTCTTTTGAAGAAAACTAGCAACATGTTTAAAAGGTTTTATTTTTAAATACAGCTCAGAGTGCATTTTATTTAGGGGATTTTGTTCTTTTTTTTAAAACTTTATAAACCAGGTGTCGGGCAGGATGGGTTTTGACAGCCAGACAACAATTATGCATTAGCATAGGTGATTATGAAATAAATAGGAAAAAAAAAAAAACTTTTTGACTTGAACTCGAATGATACTATATAGGCTGAATGTGCAGGCAAGGTTCCCACAATGCACTGTGAAAACCTAGGCTAACAACCACCCTGCTGCGTTGAAAACCCCCAAAAAAGACAAAAGCACAATGAAATAGAAAGCTTACCACCGGTAGCTTTCAAAACGACAAACTAGGCAAACTATACATCTCCACCACTCCAATTTTGTCAGAATGCTAATGAGCTTGCTCTGATCTTTACTCGGCTTCCCGTGTTTTCTACATCTTCAAGGACCACATGGCGCTAGCAAAATAAAGACAACTAAATGAGAATTTCGAATGCTTTTTGTGTTAGGACCTGGTGCCTTTCAGTTGACGCACTCGTTGAATATTCTCAACTTAAAAGCGTACAACAGGGGGCTGGGTATGAACTTTTTAGCAGGGGGAAATTTGTACAAAAGTAAATGAGTGTGATGAGGAAAATATGAGAAAAATTTCTGATTAATTTCCACTCTATAATATCAATGACACCTTCAGCCCCTCTCATACTCCTCTAACAAGAGATGCTGATAAAAGATGAATGATTCTGTGTTGTTCACAGTGAATGTTTAGTGGTTTTTTAATAGCGGCATTCTACATAAAAGGCACCAGGAAGTACTCTGCATTAGCAGTTGAGATCACTAGTTAATAGGATGATGTCTTTTAGCTTTTGTCACAAGATTATTAGAAAGGATGGGTTTCTGTTCTCATCCCGGCATACTTTGGAGTGCTTGTTGAGTACAAGTGCTAAAATACAGGTTTCTCGGTATTGTTTGGCATGCAAAGTAAAAGCCCTTTTAATGCAACACTTTTTATTTTTTTTTATCAGGTGATTTTTTGTCACTGATCTCTTATCTGCCCCCTTGAGCTGTATTAATCACTTGGAGTGGTATGCTTCTCAATGGGGGCTTGATGATGTGTATGTGTGTAGATTCACTATCAAAAATAAATCCCTTATATGCTCTGCACCTTCACAAACCTGATTATTGAGCTGTATTTACCAGTCTGTATTATACAGTCTTGAATGCTTCTTACTGGAGTTGTCCAGTCTGTAACACAAATTTGCACTGAGGGAGGGAGGGGTAAGCTAGGAGGAGGCATCCTACTCCCTAAGCCAAGTTTTGTCTTTTAAAAACAATTGAATTCACAATTCTCCTTGGAATTCTCAAAAGTAAATGCAGATTTGTATTCACCAGTGTCAGGGCTTGGGGAGGAAAATGATGAAAGTTCAGTTTTGCCTGAGAGATGAACTCCATTTAAAAATTGTTTTTGTTACCATCTTCAGGCTCGCAAGCAAACAGTACGAAAAATATCAATGCATATGTGTAAGGAGAAAGTTGTAGCTAAATAGGGAAATCATCATGGTCTTTTCATATTTTCATATCTTACCTAAATCAGAAAGAATTAATAACACCGTAAGTTTTATAGCTGTTTGCCAGCCTTGCTTTCCATATACACCATTGTTTTGCTTAGCTCAGCGTATTTAATCTCAGGTGAACTGAAAACTTGCCAAACCACAAGGTGGTAGAGAGTTGTCCAACCATATTGTGAAAGACAAAGATGCACATGCTGAAGAACAGCAAGAGAAAGGACAGTATAACAGCAGCAGTTCTGGCAAGACAGAAAATTTAAAAGTATTGCTGAAAACAACATCTTTACCATTTAGCATAAAAAGTGAGTGAAAGTGTTTCAAAAAATTCTGAATATGTGAATGAAACATATGTGACACTGGTTTGGGTTTTTGCTGGTTCTAGTTTGTGAGCATTCCCTATTGGAAATACCTAATGATTAGGAGGCTAGAAGGATATTACTAACAGCAATTTGTGTTGGACAGAAGAAAAGGTTTTTGACACGAGCACAAGACTCAGTGATTTTTGTTGTAACATGATAACAGCTCACAAAACTGTGCATTGGTAGTTACTGCTTTTTTTTGAAACAGAGCAATATTATAAAGCACTTGATAAGATGCTTCTCTCTGCAGTGTTCAGGAATGTTAACTTGCTGCCAGGGTTATGGTAATGGGAGTTTTGGCAACTACCAAAAGCCTGGGTGAAAGAAGTGCAACAACATTATGATCGAGGTCTCGTTTACAATATGGTAACTGTGCTTCTGCATTGCATCCAAGTGTGACTTGACTGACCTGAAGCCCACAGAGCTCTGTAGAAATGCTTGCTAGTACTGAATCCATGCAGTGCAAAGCCATTCATTAAAATCTGTTAATGTAAATAAACTGGCATGCTAGTAAGCTGTTTTTCTGATGTGACTCTTCAGGGTCCGGATCTGTCCCTTTCATACACAAATTTCTGCACAAGTATTGGTTTTGTAGTTGCCAGAATTATGCATTTTGAGCGACTGAGAACTTCCTGAGTTCTTGAGGCTTGTCAACCTTTCTCCAGTTTCCCTTCTGTCATGTTGCCTCCACAGTCTCTTACTGGCAAATTCCTTCCTCTCCAGTCTCCATCTCTTCCCACTAGCAGTTCCTGTGAAGTGATTTTTTGGTAAAGGAAGATCATCTGGCCATACTTTTCCAAATACCCAGTATTTCTACAGCTGAGAAGCTCCCACAGAAGGAACACACCATGCCAAACCCTGGAGTTTGCAGTTCTGCCTCTCTAATTCACCACATCTCTTCAGTCTTAGACCTGTGCATTAGTAGGCAGACGTTCCCAGGAGGAGACCTTTCCAAGACCAGACACGGGCAGCGTGCGTGTTCAGCCTTCCCAGGCCAAGTTCATTAAATCATTAAAGCAGCTCAGCAGCAATGACCATATTTATTTTTTTCTCAAAGTAACACAGTATTGCCGTTGGCTGGAAGGACTGAACGATAAGTCTGCCTCCTCTCCTTGCACTTCCCTGGCTTGTGGCCTTGTCATTGCCTTAAAAGAACCTGTCAACAAAGTGCTTGAAGCCAGCTTGAAGAAGAGAGCCTGAGCGCAGCGCTGCCAGCATAGCAGGAGGCTACTCTGGGAGAGCCCTAGGCACTATGAATAGACTTGCGAGCCTTCCAAAAGTCTTGCAAGACCCAACAGACACTTGCTTCTTTTAACTGATTTCCATCTTTCTTTGTGGTATTACAGTATAAATGCTCTTTCATGTGGTAGGCATGGTCTTTGGCTTTATGCCTGGAAGTTAGCTTTCTCTGCAATCAGTGCCTGCCTGTAAAGAGAAGGTGAGGAGAAAGGCACTTTGGTCACCCTGGGACTCCTGGCCTATGATGCCACTGCAGTCTGCAGAAAGCCCTGTTATTTTTCCTTGGTTTTCTCCTGTTTACCACCAAAACCACCTTTTCTGTCAAAACTGGAAACTGTGGGGCCCTAGGACACCTCAACCTAGCTGAACTTGCCCATTTAGCACTGGGAAGCTTTGGATCCCAGAAGTACAAACCTGCCAACTCCCAACAAGAGCAAGTGTCTTCATTAACACTGGTACAAGGTCACATTCGATGCCATCCATCATCTCACTTCAGGCAGTTGCTTGTGTTAAATTCAGCCCTGTCCATTAAACAAGTCATTTTATACTGCCCACTGCCCCTTCCCAGCTCCAGGATAATATGTTCTGAAGGAAGTAAGGCAACATTTGGTAAAAATTGGATAATATGCTGCCTAGTAGAGCACAATCCAACGACTTTAAGGTTAACTGGCCTCTCACTTTGGAATCTTACCCAGCCATCCCTTGCCAAGTAAACAGGCAACTGGTCTATACAGTAGTTATGAGCCACAGAGGAATTACTGTCACTCGTAACAAAGCATCCAACTCTACTTGTCAACCTGCAAGCGAAATAGTTCATCTGCCAGACCATCATCCCCTTCTTGGTGGATTTCCAAGCGTGAACTACTGTTTTTTCCGTAGCTTCAGCGGTTCGAGTGTATCAGTTAATGGTGCGTGTTTCCTGTGCTGCAAGCAAAGGTCTGATGTATACTTTTCCCAAGCCCATGCTGCTTCTGAAGTTGTGCTACATGAGAAAATTTGGGTGCAAAGAGTACCAGAGGGTGATAAAGGGCAAGCATTTGTTCTGCTCAGTGCTAGGATCTTTGCAGGCACTGTCCTCAAGGCAGGAAGCATCACTTTCTTAACAGGAATGTCTCCAGATGTTTCAGTTGAATCTCACCTCTTCTTGTCTGAATTTTGGGCCACAAACTATGTGTTTTCTTGGTCTGGATTGATGGTCCCACATTTAAAATACATTCATAATCTTTATCAAGCCCAAGCATTCTGTTTCTGTTGATTTTTTGTTATTTTCTGGTGGCCACTGTGTTGACTTATTGTGTAGAGAAAATCAGCAGTCTTTCAGGCAATTTGTCTTTTGTGGAAGTTTTGGTCCTGTGATAATTTGAGGTTGCCAAGACTGCAGGCCACAGATATTTGTCTTACTGTGAGACAGTTCCACTCCAGGTAGAATAAATCCTCACACGCGCTGAGATGTGGTCAGAACCCTGACCTTCTGTTTATGCAGCTCTAAAAATCTTAATTAGCCTCTCTGATTTATTATGCTTCAGAAACCAAAGAAATTACAAGTTTCCTGCTTGATATTAAGCTAATTTGATGTGTGCTTGTGATAAAGGCATTCCCTTGGCCACGGCTCCATTTCATTAGGGTTACAGTACTTTTGGGGGCTGAAATAGAGTCAGACAGTGCACTGCAATGTAACTCTGCCTGGCAGATTCTTGGCAGTCGTTACCTACCTTTATGAGACTCCATTGTGTGGACATCAATGTCTCCTTCTCAACTGCTCTCAGACAGCAAGTTAGTGGCCATGAATTTGCCTTTCTAATGTTCCTTAGGCATTTTCCCATCCAGTTCAGACTCAGAAAATTGTGCTAGGGCTTCATCTGCTAACTAGTTCTTCTGCATCTTCTGTCATCTAAACAACTGTCCCAGCCTGTCTATCTCTTGGTGGCTATACATGTTCATTTTCAGTGATTTTTAATAATCAAGGAGGTCCCCGTTCAGTGAAAGGAAGAAGTATTCTGGAGGAAAGCTGGGCATGGTAATCTGAAACGGGAGGTTTGAAGCTCAAGGTGGAGCAGCCCATCCATTCATGCTGTGGGGTGCCTACTGCAGGCTCCGTTTTGACACTGGAAACTTTGAAGAATTATTTTAACCAGAATTCTGAGCTTTTCCACCAAAGGTCATCCTCTGAAAGCAGAGGAGGTTGATTTTTCAGAAAATAGGTCTCTTTTGGGATGCCTCAGTTTCACTCAGTGAAAAATTGTGGATCACCAGTTGTTTAAAAGTCTTCACCATAGCTTTCAGTTGTGTCAGACGCATCTTGTGGTAGGTCTCGTGTAACTCTCCTTTACAAAGAATATCTGTTGTGAATAGAGGCTTTTCTGCTTAAGTATTTGTTAAATTCAGTAACTCGCATTAAAAACAAGAGCTCGTCTGTGCATAAGCTGTTCACAGTGAGCAAGATGAGAAGACTGTTAAAGTCAGTGGGAAGTCTGCTGTTGACTTCGAAGGGTTCAAGACCTTCCATCTGCCTTTGTTAGGGGTGTGAAGTTGGTCAGCCAAAACACCCGGCGTTGTTTCTCATCCCTTCCCGTGTTTCCTTTCAGTAAAGTTGTAATTGCCACAGCGGATCAGCCCCACGGTCTGGTCCAGAACACTGTCCCGTAGAGAGACAGGTACAGGTTGAACCCAGGCAGGAGCAAGAAACTCCGCAGGGGCTGGTTATAGGCTAAGCTGGCCCCAGAGAACATTTCATTTAACCTCTAAAAATTAAAGGTTAGCTCATGTCCTAAGGCAGGAGGATCCAATTCTTAACTCACGTGGTTTTTTGTTTGTTTGTTTGAATATTTATCACTACAGCTTTGCCTTTCCATATTCAACGTTCAACCTGGTTTTAATTCTTGCTGAGCTCCTAGTTTCAACATTGCCTCGTGGCGACGAGTTCTACTGGTAAATGATGAGGCTTTGAGGAAAGATCATTCTTTTTATCGGTTTTAAACACACCACCTTCAATTTCAGTGAATTTCCTCAGGTTCTTACGAGACAAGATGAGACACATCCTAGAACTATTCTTTATTTGCTATTCATGTTCTCCTTCAGGTAAACAAGCCAATCTGTCCACTTGCTCCTAATACAGAAACTCATAAAAGCTCGTCCCCGTGACTGGGGGAATGCAACTTTTTTTTTCAGCAGGCAAATAAAGGTGGCGGGGTAAGTTTTCAAAAGACCTTCCCGTTAAATTTGTGGAATTCGCTGGCATTTGGATGGCTCTCGGTGGTCGTCTAGCTTCTGTCAACTAACAAATAGCCCAGAAAGAGTAGCAGAGCGAAGTTGGCCAGTTTTTGTCATTATTCGTCCCGCTCTAGTTCACATGCACTGGTATTCTCTTGCTGGCCTCTTCACCCAAGTGTGTTGAGTGAAGAAAGCTTCTTCTATTCTATTTTAAAACTGTGTGTAAACATCAGCAAATGGGTGAAGAATGGGCTCTGTCTTAAGTAGGTTGTTTTTCATGTAGTTCTGTTGAGGTAAATGCGGAGACATGGGGAGTTTTCTGTGTTTAACCATGACACCATGGCACACACACTATACGCAGTGCAAATAAAATTTAAAAACAATTACTGCTTAAGATGGTATACGAAGTTATTTCTGTAAACCTGTTATTTCTTGCCAGATTGAATGGGCTGGTTTGGGATGCTGATAGAAACCCTTTATTATTTATCTTCTGCAGGTTGTAATTCATTTTTGCACAACAGCTAAATACATTTACATTTAAGGATTTTTAAAAAAATTTTAATCTATTGGCTTATCTTGACAGATTTACGATGGTATAAAGTGTAGAGGAGTTACTGTGTTCATCCATTTACACTGTAAACTGATCTTGTCCCTGCATGTTGCTGCTTTTTCTTCCTTTTAAGTGGTATTCACAGTGTTTCATAGCACTTTCTTCTCTGTTTTCTTAGCAATGTACAGTTTTACTATGTTAATCCATATTGGGTTTATCTAATGACGAGCTGCCCAAACGGCTTAAAAATAATGGGTCTAATAGCACATATACATACTGATAGCTGGCTGAGCATAAGGGGTGGGTTTGGAAGTATTTTTAGCAGGAAAGGAAAAAAAAATAGAAATTGTTTTTTCAAATTGATTCAGAAGAGACATTTGTCAAGATGCTTCTTATTTAAATATTTAATGAATAATTAGCTTACAGTGTAAATAAAAATCCATTTGTAAATCCCAAAGAATGTGAAGGAAAAGGTATTTTTAAAAGAGTGCCCGGAAGCTGTAAGACATTAAAATAAGCTAGTCGCTTTTATTGTTCTCAAAAATGGTGTCATATAAACAGGCTTGTAATTCTTGAGCATTGTAGATGAAAATTGGCTCAAGTTGGTTTTAAATAACAGTCAGGAAAATTATATTTGAATATGTGTGATGAACCAGAGGAGAAAAGAAAGGGGTTTGGGGTGGGGTTTTGAGGGTTTTTTTGCTATCATTAGAATTCTGGCTGTCATTATTTTGGCTATCATTAAAATTTGTCCCAGTAAGGGACAAAATCACCAAACTTTATGCTGCAGCCTTGATTGAATCCTGCACAGGAGCTATTACAGTGCAGAATCACAGCTCAGAAGTCAGTAGGAGTTTCTTGTATCTGAGGGCAGAATTTAGTGTCTTGTGCTATTCCAGGCTTGGTGTTGGGCTCATTCCTAATCATTGAGGAGGGTTCTGGTAGATGTCAAGTGAAGAGAAGAATAGAGCACGCATCCTTCACCACTCAAGCCAAACAATGAAATCAGAAAATGGCACTGAGAGTTGCTGTGAGAGAATTCCCCTGGATTCCTAGAGGAAGAATAAAACAAGAATGTATTGATTTAAAAAAAAAAAAGAAAAAAAAAATTAAAAAGAAAGCGGGGGGGGGGGGGAACCTTGCCAGAATCCTCCTCAGAACCTATCTAATAATAAAGTCTGACGTTAAAAGCTGTATTGTCTTTTTACATAAAGGCACGTGTACTTACTGTTTCGTCTTAGTTTCTGGTTCTGCATTTTTCAAATCTCTTACCGAGAATTTTGCATACATATGATGTTTGCAGCACTACGCACTCTTACTTGAAGACTGTTTTCAGAAGTCATTATTGAACTATAGGATAAAAAGGTATAAGCATAATTACATGTTAAAGAGAATAAATACGTTCTGCTAGATAGTTAACCAGGTGAGGTTAAACAAGATAAGATGAATTCTGGTCTTTTTAGAAAACTGACAGTCTTCATTTTAAGCTACAATGTAAAGTGCTTTATCCTGAGATTAGGTATTGTGGCAGAAGCTAAAACTGCCTTTTTCCCCTAACCGTGCCAGAATACAACCTCCTTTTCTTTTTGCGCTAACAAGACTGCTTTACCACCACAGCCCACTCTAAGTAATTAAATCAATCCTTTGTACTTACCGTATTCTCCTCTAGTGACGGTACTAGATCTGATTATATGCTTCATGCATATTCAAAGTACGGCACTGACAGCTCTTTAATGAGCTCTTACTTAATCAGAACGAACAATGTTCATCTTGTTCTTTTTTTCCTCATACATTAGAGCTAGGAACAGTTGGGGAAAAAATGAAACATCCAGCATTCATTTGAAAAATATATTGTACTTTGAAAAGTGTCTAAGCTGGGGAAGTTGCATTCTGCCCTTTAAAAGTCTGATGGACAAATTGGATTACTAGTATTGGATTAAATAACAAATGGTTAGAGGAGAAATGAGAAAAGCTCGCTGTGATCACAGGCTTTAATATTTTTTGTTACTTATAAAGCTGAAGGGGTCTTTAACCAGTTATTAAAGTCAGGATTAATTTGTAATGGTCCAACTTACTAGCTTTAAAAGGGTTTTGTTGTTGTTGTTGTTGTTTTTTATTGAAAACAATAGCGTAATGCATGTATTATGGAAAAAAATTTAAGTTTAAGATCTGTGGGCTATTTATAGATTTTCATCATCTTGTACTGGCTCAGATAAGGGGTTTGCATGCGTGGGATCGATTTGTTCTCAAACATGTTTTTCGCTTCATTTAAATAATCTGTACAGTATTTTTTTTCCCCAAGAACAACACAGATATTTTCCCAATTTTAATTTTCAAGCATTTGTAGCAAGTCAATTAAATACTTGCTTTACACTTGGAAAGCAGAAACAAAAACAACCGCAGCAGCAGCAGGGTTTTACAGAGTGAAACTGTGAATTGTGTTGAAGAAAGACTTTTTTAAAATTTATTATTTAGAAATTGTAAATGTGAATTTAGCTTGAAATATCACTGCAGTAATAACACTCAGTTTTTCTTTGTTGAAAGTGTTTCGCATGCATCCTTCCACCAAGGAAAAAAAAATGAAGTAATGCTCCAATGGTAGTGTATTTGCTGAAAAGAGTTATTTAAATTTCTTATTTATGGGAGTTCATCTTTATTTTGCTTGCCTGGGAAGAATCTGTTTCAACTCCATGCGCAAGAATTTAAAAGCTGACGGTCAACAAATAAAATATCAGCATCGACTGCTATTAATATTGCACACATGTGTCATTTCACTGATCAAAAAGGCCTTCGCCGGCGTACAATTGGCCTTTTTCCAAATTGCAAGCTTTTTCTCAGCTTTTTCTTTTTTACTCTTTCTTCTTTTGTTGCTGCCCGGGGATTTGTGCCTATCACAGCCGATATCACATGACCCGTGTCAGGGCATCACATGGCTCCAAAGTGAATACAAAAACAGATTAAAAATTCTGTAAAAACAATCAAGACTTTGTTAAATCACTTTTAAACCAGGCTATTCTATGGATATTGCGTGTGCTTCAGTGTCAGCGTGGAAATACCAAAATAGGCACCTGTTCAGATCTGACTCGACAGCTCCAAGCTTTACCTAGATCTTTTCTTGTTACATGTTGCAACTAACTTTATTTAGGAGAAATGCATTAACAGAAGGAAGTTTATATCTTAAGTTTATGTTCTTACCCTGAGATTGCATGGCATGAGATTCAAGTTCAGATCTGCTGTTGAGTCAAACTCCTTTGAAACATTTCTGTCTCTCGTTTCTTGCTCAAGGCTTGCAAAATGAAATGCAGCAAGAGCTTGCATTTATAATGGCATCATTTAGCCAGAGATCCCAGACCACCCCAAAACCAGCAAATTTAGTGTCATAAATTCATTAAAATGTTACTATGGCTACATATGTCTGGTTGTGAGAACTTTTTTTCACCGGCAGTCTGGCAATCTCATGTGTCACAGAATAGACTGGTCATTTTGCAAGGATAAAAAAGGCAATCTATCCCATTTTTCTTTCTCTCTCCCCCAAATAAATTTCGGCTACTTGGTGCATTTCAACAAAAGGTTGCTAATATTGATTATCATCTACTTCTAAAAGCAGACCCTGTTAGATGGACCAATACAGCAATGCCTTTGATCAGTAACTTAACAGCAAAGTGTACTTATAAGTTTTAATCCTCTTTGGGGGAGTGTGGAACTGCTGAATATTATTGTAAATGCTGTGGCGTAATATTTTCCACACAAAACCAGAAGTTGGAGGTCTTGGGGGAGAGCATTTCTACGTGACAAATTTCTTCCTTCATCGTCCAGGAGCTGGATCCTGCTGCTTCTGCTTGGAAAAAAGCTGCAGAGCCATCCCCACTTTAGGATGCTCTGCCCTTCCCATCTCGCCGCTAGCAAATTGTGTACCCTAAAAGCACCCTTCCAAGGAACAGTTTCATCAAACAGGAGCTTCCCAGGGTGATAAGTGGATATGGGGTCATGTCTTACATCAGAAAGAAGAGCACACCAAATGGCGTAACTTTTTCTTACTGTGTGGGTCCACCAGCTCCACCCTAAGCTGACCCACTTCCCTGTTCATCTCCTTTACCTTCCCTTGTGTGGATGCAGCAAGTCCACAGGCCACAGTGAGGGGAATCAAACAGTTTGGAGAAGGCTGGTGACCTTCCCTTGCATGCAGCAGGGTCATAGCCGGGTGAGGAGGTGGTTCTCCATGCAGATCTGGGCTTGCACACTACTGTGGCGTTGGCATGTGAACGTGCGCGTGGCAGGCACGTACGTGCAAGCATTTCAAATGCTCCCATCCAGAATTTGAAAGCTTTCTTTTAGAAAAAAACAATATTTTTTCTGGTGTCTTTCCAGCTTCTGGTGCTGGAAATTGCTTCTCTGCAACTAGGGATCCTGTGGTTTAAGTTAATAAGATAGCTTCCCCGAGTGTACAGCATCTTGCATCAGAGATTACAAAACCCTTTACAAACATCAAAGAATTAAGTTTTAGCACCCTTGCAAGATCGGTACAGGTGATTATCCCCATGTTACACACAAAGTGCTTAAATGCAGAGATCTGCCCGCGGTCTCCTAGTGAAGCAGTGTCAAAGCTGGGGGAAGTACTCAGAAGTCCCAGCTCATGCTCCTTTGCAGGTTTCTTTCCAGATTAATTTTAACCATGAGAAATGTGAGAGTTTCGTAATTCCATGAGGACCATATAGTCTTTGCTCCTCAGCTCAACTTGAAAGATGAGAATGGCAGGTCACTACAGAGGTGCAGTCTCCACAAAGGACTTTGATGAGGTTTCTCCTAGTCCCCCAGCTCAGAGAGAGTGAAATTTGGCTAAGCGACCCTGCTACATGGAAAGGACAGTCAGGCGCCTTCTGGGCGCTAGTCTCCCTTTCCCCCACGTGGCTCGATGGTGCAGAGGTGGTTACATAGGGTCTTAGAGAGTCCGGTAGAGCATAGCACTGCCTGCAGGTAGGCTATGGAGGGTCCTGGTCCTGATCCTGCCTGGGAGGCAATGATGAACATGGGCTGGGGAAAGGGGTGCTAGTCTGTGCATATACACATGGGGACCCTTGGGCACCTGGACCCCAAAATGATTCATATTTGCACAGATGCTCCCTTTTCATTGCGGGTGAGGAGAGGAGCAGCTCTTTCCAGCTCATCATCTGGAAGATAAACCATAAGCACAGAGAAGCTGAGCAGTTGCCTGTGCCTTGGCCAAGCGTTCAGGATTACCGTCTCCTCTGCAGCTACTTTGATCCCTACCACACTATCCTGACTGCGCTGGGTTTGCATGGGTGGAGTGGGTCTTGCGCACAAGGATTGTTTTTGTGTTTGGAGGCTTGTGATGACCATCCATCTTTTAGCAAGAAGGTTTTTTTCATTGGGAACATAGCAACAATATAGTTCTCTTGGAAGAATTCAAAAGATACAGTACTTTTTAAAAGGTGTTTATTTAGGTCAGGGTATCAGCGTGGTAAAGAACACTAAAATGCATGCTGAATAATGTCTGCTTTCAAAGATTTATTTATGGAGCAAGCAGCATTGGCCTGCAGGACTTGTAGTCATGTGATATTTTTACCATTTGAGAGTACGCCTTGTAATGCTCAATGATATTGGGGACCGGCACTCCAAAACCTGAATTGAAATATGTAGCTCAATTTGTGAAATGCCACGTAAGTAATGAAACTCTTTCAATTGCAGGAAGAAACACAGAAGAAGAAGAAGCTATGATGCAGGAATGGTTCATGCTGGTTAATAAGAAGAATGCCTTAATAAGACGAATGAACCAGCTTTCTCTTCTGTAAGTACAGATGGATACATGTATTTAAAAGGATGATCTACTGGAATATTTACCTAGCGGATAGATGCAAAACTTTTTTGTTTTATTCTCATTAGACTTCAAAAACATTCCCTCAAAAGTGAGTAGAGTGGGTGATTTGTGGAACACATTGAGTAACTTGTTTTTCTCATATTTCAGACTTGAAAATGAGAAGCGTGCAATGACACAAGATTAGCCAGAGCTGTGAAAAAAAATAATTACAGAAATATTAAGCACGGTTACATTTTCAAAGGCCAAACAGTATAATAAAATTACATTTTAGAAATGCACAAATAGATTTGGATTGTGCCTCAGATGTGACAGGTGAAGACTATTTGGAGAGAGAGCAAAATTTGAGTCGCTACCTGCTTCGTAGAAATCCTCAGTCCCATCGCTAGTTCAGCAGCACCAGACTGCTGAAAGGATATTAGTGAAACAGTCACGGTGTGATGATACCACCGATACTGCAAAGTAAGGACAAATAAACTTTTTTTGCTAGCACCGGCGAGGAAGGGAGAAGACGCTGCTCGTTTTTAGAGGTGTTCTGCCCTCAGTGCTTCTTTTCCAGCTTCTTTTGGTTTGATTATATTTCTTTCAGTAATGCCACCTAGTGTAGATGCCTGCATACTTCCCCGAGAAGAGCCTGTGCTCACAAATTTCCTACCGTGTCTGAACTTGACAGAAGATTCTACCTTCAAAATATTAAGCTTTCTAATCCCGTGTCTAATTTTCATTATTCATTAGGGCAGAATGTATATAGGATAATACTTCCAGTGTCATATTATCTTGGTGAATAGGCTGATGCTGGAATTTGTTCATTAGATCCGGAGGAATGTTTTATACTTAGGACATTCCACGACAGCTGCTCCAAGGATGAATATGAAATAATTACGTCCTGTAGCACAATAGAGTTAAACTGGCGGAATTAAAGCCAACATTACAGAAAATGAAAAGGCCTTGTTACTGAACATGCCACCTGAGCAAGGTTTTAAGTTTGTGTATCATTTGTTTGGAGTAGCTTAAAGTTAAAGAGAAAAGTCGGTTACGAGTCCTAAAATCAATGTAAGTTAAAGGTTCTTTTAAGTGTTTAATGATTTAGTAATTAACATATTGATGAACTTTTGCAACTTGCCTAGGGAAAAAGAACATGACCTAGAAAGGCGCTACGAACTGCTGAACCGGGAGCTAAGAGCAATGCTTGCTATTGAAGGTAAGCGCAATGCTTGGGTACCAAGGGAAGGAAAATGCTTGCTGCCAAAGGTGGCTACCTGAAAGTACCAAACATGGAGGCTTTTCTGAAGCCCAGTTAAGAATTAATGCTGAAATTTACATCATTTCAAGTGATAGCACACAGCAAATACACTGGGTCCGCAATCCCATTCTTAAGGTTTATTCGGGGGGAAAAAAAAGTCTAAGATATGGGACAAAGAAATACGGTCTCCTTGGAATAAACTTTGAAAACAAAGGGATGAGGAAGTAAAGAATATTTGTCGGGGGTTTATTATTTTTTCTTGCAGTAATGCTCTCCTAGCTTTCCTGTGGCATCATGCTGCTTTGGGTGCCGCAGAAAATGGAAGAGGTGACCCACAGAAGGGAGCCTCCTTCCTTTTAATGTTTCAGATCTGTTTTACAACAGTATCTCACTGGGGAAAAAAAGTCTCATCCGTTTTCCTGGTAAAACACTACATTTGCCGAGTAAATATTTCATCGCAAGCAACACCCAGGATTAGTGCGATCCTTTGCACAGATTTTCTCCCTTCTCTGCAACTCTCCCGAGTTTAGTCACCTTACCTGAATGAAAACTCATGGGAAGATTGACACACGGGATAAATGAAACAATTGCATCCTTTCCGTAGGGCTTTCAAGTGAATTGTACAATAATCCTGGGGATGATTCATAATAAAAAATAAACATCCAGATAGCTTAAACCATTGCTTGCATTATTTTCTTATTTAAATATCTTAAGTGTTTTCTAATGCTGCACCGCTTATACCTCTCAGTCACAAATGCTGTCTTATAGTTCAAAGATGTTTGCTTAAAAGTTAATCCTTTGGGCTCTGTAAAATGGACCTTTTGTCTAATCAATGCAAATTGATTTTGCTATTCTGTATTGACCTCTCAACCCTTTGACTGTCCATGGTAATTTCTTTCTTCACCTGATAAGGTACCTGATCCATAATAAATCAATTCTAATTAGTTTGGAGACTTCACTGGGAGCGTAAGTTTGTAGGGAAAAAGCAGCAGGTTTCAGGTAGCTTTTTCATATGTCTCCATCTGTGGTTATATTTTTTGCATAAGACTACTTTCACTATATTCTTGGATAAACTTGAGTCATAAATATGTACATTGCTTTCTGCAGAGACAAGCCAGTTTAATTGGGAATCATACCAATGAAATACTTAAAACATAAAATACTCTAAACCCAGAGAAGAGTTAAGAGACACTGGATTTAAATCCGAAATTTCAATGCTTAATTGCCTCTTATATGTTTTACTGTCTTGGAATGTCCTAGCAGCAGCCTTTGAATGTCTAGCAGCCTATGCCATTCACACGTTGACTTGAACAATAATCTGTCCTTTTTTAATTTCTTTTTTGTAAGGTCAGAGGGAGATGCCAAAACCCAGGAAGGTCATCTTTTTTTTTTCTTTTTTTCTTTTTTTTTTTTGGTGTGTTACTGGTGATATGGTAAACAGCAGTTTAGGGAGAAAACATAAGTGCCAGAGAATGTTGGTTTGTTTTTTATTTTTACAGCGAAGTCCATGTTTAGCATTTTAACCCTCAATAAAAATATTAATCTGCTAGAAGTTTTAGCAGCTATCTGCTTTTACCTAAAAAACGTATTAAAGGTGAAACTCTCCCAAGAAAATGCCTGTGAAACGTCAAAATATACATTTGTGACACCTCGCCTCTCGATGTGTGAGTCAGCGCTGTATCACTTTCTGTGTCCAACATACGCTGGGATGCAAAGATGCACTTTTTGGGAAGCACCGGTAAAACCACACCATTTATGATATGATTTCCCCGAAGAAGCAAGGGCTGCCTGAGCAGCCCGGCACTGTCTGTTCCAAGGCCATTTAGCTGATTGCTAATGAGTGCTTGAGCTCTGTGAGAGAGTTGAAAAGACAGATCTCACTTTTACCACCAACCAATTCCAAACCTGAAATATATGAGCAGGAAAAAAAAACTGTGTATAACAGGACGGGACCATTTTGTTTGTCTAAAAGAAAGGCAGAACGCACCAACCCAAACTGGAACTTTAAAAAAAAAAAAGTATTTGAAAGGTGATAATTACTGTTTTGGTAAATTGCTCTAACTCTTCCACGCGTGACTGTGCTGTTTAAAAATCTATCAACCAATTTACTTAGCTAGTTGATGACAGGGAAAAAAAAAAAAGAGAGTGCCTTGCGAAAGGTAGCAGCCTGCTGATCGCAGATAAAGACGGTTTATTGGCGGCTGGCCTGCCCTGCCTGCGCAGGCAGCGTGTGGGCAGCGCTGGCGTCTGGAGGTGCTGACCGTTATAATGTTCAGTGATGTGGAGACACTGTCCTCTTAGCCAACCGCAAAAATGGAGGCATACGCAGCTGAATAGCCTGTTGGAGTGTTACTGCACTTCACGCGGAACATGTGAATGACCGAGGGTGGTAAAAAAAGGCATACTTTCCCCCCCGCCCCGTTTAGCCGTAGGGATAAGAAAGAGAGAGTTAACGCACTGCCTTCTTCCAGCTAGACAGTGTTCCTCTCTTTCTACTGCCGAGGCTGCTCCGACCAAGAAAGGCCTGAAATCCTTGCCTAATAGTCCAAAGAAAATACGGGTTACTGGGTTTGTTGTAACCTGCACACATGGGAAGGCATTTTGGCTGTGTGTTTGGGAGCCGGCCGGCTCGTGTAAACAAGGTGCTGCATTTCAGAGCCTGATTTTTACCATATCCGCAGCCGAGTGGTGGGATGCCTTACCTTCAGCTACCTTTCCTCTCGCTCCTTTCTGGGTTTTTTTTTTCATTCAAGATTGAATGCCTCCTTAGAAAAGATAAGTTCATTTTTGCACACCTTGGGGTGGTGTGTTCATTTTCTGCCCAAGAAATGGATCTTCTTTCGGATTTTGTACATCTTGATTTATTCTTGGCTTATAGTTTGAAGTGGGTGCTCTTCTAAAAGGATTTATGCATAGGTTCACTATTTTTGTAGTTATGGTTTATATGATAAGCTTTTTATATTTAAAATCAATATGTAATCCTGTGGAGGAGCTTATCCTCTAAAACCCCATTTGTAAATCTATTTTAGCTTTGTTACACCGCGCAGCCACAGTATTCCATAGATTGATTAAGTTCAGCAGCAGAATCCTATCAAATGGCCTGCTCTGATGATGATGCAAACTCTTTCAGGATTGCTAGTTGACTGGAACTAAAGATAAGACCTGACTGCAATCCCCCAATGTGCTCTTTACAAAACTAGTGTTAATTTTCATCAAAGTGCCGGGCTTATTTATTATAGTGGCGAGGTTGAAGGTTTTACTACGAGAACTTTCGACCATTTCTATTAAAGCATTTCTATGGGAACCGGCCGCCTGTTTGCTCAAAGTAATTATCAGTTGAAGCAATGGGGGGAAAAAAAAAGACAATATGAAGTCAATGAAGATGAATAATTGAAAACATTTCTACTTTAACGTAAATTCAGCAAACTCTGTCATTTTAAACTGCCCGTCACGACCGGTGGCACGGGAGCTTTAGCTTTCAACACTTTTAGCTCATATACAGCCTCAGAGCTTAATCCTATTTTTGTCCAGAGTGTAGCTTTTATAACAGTATTATTCTGAAATCTTCAAATTAATCACAGCCTATATTGTAGCTTCCCAGAGCTGCAGTCAGCCTGGGTAACTATATGTGACAGGTGTTATAGGTAATCCTGGCTTAAAAGGCACAACAGGTAGGAATCAAACTTGAACACACTTGCTTTTTTAAACATAGGGATGCTTCCCGAAACTGCTGCCCGGCAGTGTTTTGTTGGATAAAACAAAATTGTAATGTAATCACATATAAAATGTTATTTAAATACTTTGCACCAATTGCTACTTGACTGTATTTATTGGGGGAGGGGGGAGTCAGACTCCTTTTCTAGGAAACAAAGTAAAAATGCAAGGGAATATTTCTGCCAGCAAGTTTTCCCGTGGTGTATTTCAAATGCTAATAATAAGCAAATGCAGAGACAAAAAAAACCCAGTTTTGTTCCATGAAGTCCTAATATGACGTTATTTACCCCACAGGGCTACAAGATGAGACAACAAAACCCATAGCTCTTAGAAAGGGACTGAACGGAGGAAAAATAGTAGTCAAGGACTGAGCGAAACCTGTACTGAACTATTTTGACTGATGTTTGCTGTTTTGAAAGCTAAAATTGTTGCTGAAACTGGAGAAGTAGGGGGCAAAGCAAAAAAAAAAAAAAAAGGCTTTAAAAATAAGAGCTTTTCAACTAAGTGAAAACTGTCAGAATTGCAAAATAATTAAATCGAGTCCAAGTAGAGACAGGGTTTTTCAGGTCCCTTTTCATCTAGAGCTTCATGTGCCCAGATGTGCTGGGGAGCCCAAGTCTCAGCACAACTATCAGCAGAAGCGGGGGGAAAGTTAACCTGAAAGTTGGGGCTACGTCTGGGGGGAGCAAACACCCATGAAATTCTCTGCCGTGTCTCTCTCCTTCTTTTCTGCCCGGCTCACTGCTGCTGCCCTTCGCAAGACGGGTTTGTCACGCTGAGATTGTGTTGCGCTTGCAGGGGCCTTATTTACATGGGTAAAACCCTCCGGTTTTGGGAAGCTCGGACTTGCAGAGGTGCAGAGCGGTGTGTTTTACACAGGTCAAACTGAAGGAGCCTTCCCCAAAAGGAGCAAAAGGGCAAGCAGTGGTGGAAATGGAGAGACCACGTTGGAAACTAGCACCTGAGCGGCTGCTACCTAAATTAAAGCAGCTTTGTCGCAGGAGAAGTGGCTTAGATTAGCAGTAGTTTTGGCTGGTAGCTTCAGTTGCAGTCTGTGTACACCTGGAACGTTATTTCCTTAACAGCGGTGGAGGGGAAGCAACACACTTGAAAAAGCAAGAGGAAAAGGAAAAGGGGAAGGAAAAGAAAAATAAAAACTCCTGGGAAGTTTCGGCAGCGTCCTGCCAGGCCGATGCTCCGGGAAGGGTTCTGGTGCCGCTGCACCGAATCCTTCCCCGCTTGCGAGACTCCACCATGCGTATTCGCCTCTCCCAAGTGTGGCTGCACACGCGTGTCGGCGTGGGCTTTTCCTGCATGCGTGTGGACCCGTAACTCACTCGTGGGCCCATGGGCCCAGGCAGAAGGCGAGGGCACGATAGAAGTGGTTACACATTCCTGCCTTTCTGCCGCTCTTCCCACCTTTATTGCATGATGATGCATCTAATTTTTAATTTGTAAATACAAGGCTGAATTCCCTCTAGCACCACTTGCTTTCATAAAGCTTCTGAGCCGTTTGCTGTCTTGAATAAATTTGGCTTTGGAGGGGGGTCAGGGGGATTTGAACCACCGCATTCTTGCGGGGTTTGTGAAGATTCACATGGTAACCGGTGGTGAGCATTGTTCGGGTTATCTGAATAAGCACCAGCCATGTGAGTTTTAACATGATCGCCCAGGGCAATGGAGAGCGCGGGGAGCAAGCCTAAAGGACTGCATCCTCTCTCCCCTTCGCCTTCGGGAAGGAGGAGGAGTAGGACACCGCCGGGCCGGTGGCGACGGCTTCTGCCGGTGGTGGTTTTTTTTGGAGCCGGCATTCTCTTTCCCTCCCGCTCCTCATTTGTCCTGCTATCTCCCTCATCATCTACTGCTCCTGCTTTTCATTGTTTACCTTCTTAATGAGGGAGGCGGGGAAGGCCGGGTCTTGACTGACAGCGACAAGCCCTGACGGTCTGGCTGGAGAGCCGGAGCCTGCGGGCGGCCCCGGGGCTGCGCCGGGCCGGGCCGGGGGCTCCGCCGGGGCAGGGAGCGGCGAGGAAAACCCCGTTCGGAAAAGCGAAGCGGCCCCGTCCTCCGCTGCCTGCCGGTGCCTTGTTTGAAGGGGCCCCACGATATTATGTAGCAAGTGTATTTTTACTTCAAAGCGGGAAATGCTAATTAACTGATACCTGCTTTTAAAGTTACTGCGAAGCATATGGTGCCCAGTGTGAGATTCCTCCAGCTGCTACGAGCCAGCGAGGAATTAGCAAAGAGGAGCCGGGTTGCAGGGAAATGGGCTTTCCTCCTCTGAGGAGAAAACTTGGTAAATGTCCGTGCCCGTCCAGGAAGCACACTCATGGGGAAAAAAAAAAAAAAAACCCACACAAACAAAAAAAAACCAAACCCGAAACGACCCCGAAGTCGCTGCTGAGCTGCCCCAAGCCAGGTGGGCAGGAAGAGAACAGGCCGGCGGGCTGCGCCTGTCCCCGCGGTGGCTCCCCCCGGGGCGAGCGGCTGCGCTCCGCGGGCCAGGACGCAGCGAGCCGAGCCGGGCCGGGCCGGGCAGGGCTGTGCCGGGCTGGGCTCCCCGCCGCAGCGGCCGCGGTTGCTGGCGCGGCTGTCTGCGGCCCGGCGGTGGCGGCCGCGGCGCCTGAGCGCTGTTCTTGTTTTGGTTTTCTCTGGCAGACTGGCAGAAGACCGAGGCGCAGAAGAGGCGAGAGCAGCTTTTGCTGGACGAACTCGTTCTTCTCGTTAACAAACGGGACGCGCTGGTCAGGGACCTGGACGCCCAGGAGAAGCAGTGAGTGGGGCGGAAGGGGGGTCCCCGCCGAGCCGCCACGGCCCCCGCGGAAAGTTTGCGCCAAGTCCGCGGGGGCCGGGGGGCGAGCGGGGCGGGCGCGCATCCCCCGCAGCCCCTCACCGCGCCTCCCGCCGCCTCTTTCCGCAGGGCCGAGGAGGAGGACGAGCATTTGGAGAGGACCCTCGAGCAAAACAAAGGCAAGATGGCCAAGAAGGAAGAGAAATGCGTCCTCCAGTGAGCGGCCTTCCCGCGACGGTGGCGGAACCGCAGCGCGGCTCTTCCTTACGTTTTCAAAATGCCGACGTGAGACTGGAAAGAAAGAAAGAAGAAAAAAAAAAAAAAAAAGAAAAAAAGATGTTTTGAAAAAAAAAATTTAAAACTTTTTTCCATTTTCTTAGGCCAGACCTAGGCTGCGCCGGGCCCCGCTCCGTTGTTTTTCGGTTTCCATCCAAGCGAACTCGCGTTGTACCTTGTGGGCTCAGCTCTCCTGCCGAAAGGGTTGGAAATGAAATCGCCGAGAGCCCGGGCGTGCGGGCGATGCTGGCGAGGTGCGAAAGGAGCAGAAGAAATAAAGTCTGTCCTGGTTTCTGGAGCTGGAGGAGGGCTGAGTTTTGAAATAAATACGTTTTTGTCGTAATAGGATTAGAGAGGGGGATATAGGAAAAAAAAATCGTGGGGAATGGTTTCATCTAGTCCTGCCATATGTAATACTTAATAAGCTACCTACATTTTATAGTTAGGTCAGATCCACCCCAGTTATTATTAAAAATGTGCTGTATTTACCAGTGTTTTATTTCAGCGGTTTTACCTTTCCCCGGGAGCAGAGCTGAGCTGCTCTGCTTCACTCGGGGGGTTCTCGGGGCGCAAAGCCCGGGAAGCGGCTGCGAGCGGGGCAGAGCCCGGCCCGCCCCGGGGCAGCGCGGCGCTTCCCACCCGCGTCCCCCCGCGGCCCGGGCCGCGCCGCCGCTCCGCGTTATTTATTGCGCCCGGGCCGCGTCCCCCTCCGTGCCCCGCCACCCCGCCCCGTCCGTGTGCCCCCACGCGTGTCCCGCACTCGCATCGTCCCTTCGTGGAGCTCGTCTCGTTTATTTATTACAATACCGAGTCATATATACAATTTGCAATAAAAGCCGGATCTTTCTTACCGTAACTGCCGCTTTCCTCTTTACCTGGGAAACTTCCCCCTCCCTCCCTCCCTCCCTCCGCCGGCCGGGGAGGGGGGCCGGGGGCCGGGAAGGGCCCGACCCCGCGGGGGGCAGCGGGGCTCGGCCGCCCCGGCCGCCGCCGCTTCACCAACGCAACGAAATCCACCGGAGGGAAAAGTTTTTCGTTTGTTTTTAATAAAACGCAAGTCGGGGAGCGGGAGGTAAAACTTTTCCCGGCGGGGCCGATGCCGCTCGCCGGCCGGCGCGGGGGATGCGCGGCCAAGGCTCCGCTGCGGCGGCGGCCGCGCAAGGAACGCACCCGCGGGAAGCTGAGCGGGCGGCGGGGCCGGAGCGAGCCCAAACCCCGCGGGGACGCGGCTGCCGCCCCGGGAGGGACCCCTCATCGCCGGCGGCTCCGGGTGCGACTGCGACCCGCTCCCACCAAAAAAAAAAAAAAGAAGCCCCGCGGAGGAGGGAAGCGCTCGGGCTTGTGCGAGCGGCCGCCGGTGCCCGCGGGCTGCGCCGGCCCCGGGCCGGGGGGCCGGGGGCTGCCCCGGTGCCCGCCGGTGCGTTTGGCCCCGTGCGAAGTTGGGAAGGATGCGCGGAGCGCCCGGCCACCGGGAGGGCAGGGGCGGCGGGCAAGCCGGCTCCGCCGTGCCCCTCTGCCCTCTCCCCAAAAATACAGGGGCTGGGGCGGGGGAGAGACACACGCTGCAAGGGCTCCGCGGCCGCGGAGGACAGCGGAGGCTCAGGAGGGGAGAGGGCGGCAAAGCCCGCGGAGCTGCGTGCCCGGCCGGGGGCCGGCGGCTGTTGAGCCCCGAAGCCTGGGGTTGCCCCCGGGGGGCGAGGGGGGCCGCGGGTGCGGGCAGGCATCCCCTCCCGGGGGGCCGGTGCGTGTCTGTCTTCTAACGCGAAAAAAGTAACTCGGTCCCCGGGTTGCGGGGACAATAATTGTGTGAGTCCCCCTCCCCACCCCCAGTCCCCGGCCCGGGAACCGGCCGCAAGAGCCCCCTCGCCCCGGGACCGGCCCGAGCTGCCCTCCCTGCCCCTGCCCTTCCTCGCCGCCGGGGCCGGGGGGACCCGCAGCCCAGCCCCCCGCCCGGCCGCCGACCTTACCTGGGCTCCGTCCGGCGGAGGGAAGGGGGGGTCAGGCGGGCCGGGGCCGTCACCTCGGGGGGCGGCGAGCCCCGCGCCCGCCCTGTCCGCAGCCCCCGGCCGAGCCTGCGGGGAGGCGCCCGAAATTGGGGATTGGGCAACCGCGGTGGCTGCGGGGTTTTGGGTGGGCGCAGGTACCCCCCGGTGTGTGCGGAGGGTCGCAGCCCCGGGGGGCGGCTGGTGCCCGGCAGGAGCGGGGCTGCCCCGGCGGGGCGAGGTGATGGGAAGGCGGCGGGGGGAGCGCAGCCCGGCCCGGGAGCTGCCCCGGCGGGACCGGGGCAAAACGGAGGGGGCTGGAGGGGGGGGAACTGCCCCCCCAAACCCTCCTTCCTCCTCCCTTTGCTTTTTGTGAATGGGCCGCGGCGCCTTTGTTGCGGGAAGAAGTGCCCGTGTCGCTGACTTTGGTGGGTGAGCGGAGGAGCATGTAAACCTCCTTTACGCTCCCCCTCGGCCCATCGGCTCCCTTCCGCCCGGATTAGACGGTTCCCTCCTCGCCTGGGAAAAAGAGGGGAAAAGAAGAAAAAAACAAAAAAAAAAAAATGGGGGGAAGAAAAACCGCGCTTCGGTCGAGGCCGGCGGGCAGCGTCTTTGAACATTAGCTCGCTTTCAGCTCCAACTGCAATTAGAGGGAGTTGATTTGGGGAGACCAACAAAAGCCGCGCACCGGAGCCCTCGTTAGAGGTCCGGGACGGCTCCGCCGCCCGCGCGGCTGCAGCGCCCCGCTCCGCGCCCCCCCGCGCTCCCCCCCGCCGCTCCGCGCCGGTCCCGCGCCGCTCCGCTTTAGCCGCCGCTGCGGGCAACGAGTCGGGCTGCGCGGAGCGGCGCGGAGCGGGGCGGTGGGTCCCGTTCCCCCCCCGCCCCTCTCCCCGCCGCCCCCGGGCCGCCCCCGCCCGCTCTCCCCCCGCGGCGCGGAGCAGCCCCCGAACTCGGGACGCGCGGGGAAAGGTGCGGCCGCTGCTTCTTTATTATTATTTCAAAGCACAAAGTTTGGGCGAGGCTCCAGCCACTGGGGGGGCCGGGACCCCGCTCCCCCCGGCTCCCCCCCACTCCCCACACCGCCTCGCCCTCCGGGAGCGCCCTCCGCGCCGGCGCAGGCGGCGGCCGAAACTTTTCCGCGGTCCCGTCGGACGGGCGGGGGCGCGGAGCGGCGCAGGGGGCCGCCCGGGGGAGGGGGCAGAGCAGCGCGGGCGCGGAGCGGCTCCCCCCGCACAACTTCTCTAACGATTCCACCCCCCCCCCCCCCCCGCGCAGGTTGCGCGGGGCCCTGCGCGCCCACACCCCCCCCCCCCCCTTACTCCACCCCCCGTTCCTCCGCTGGCCAGCTCTCCGCGCCGCTGGGGCTGGGCCGGGCACGCCGGCGGCGGGTGCGCGGGGGAGCGCGGAGCGGCGCGGAGCGGCGCGGGGCGGGGGGGGCGCGGAGGGAGCCGGCGCCCTGCGCTGCCATTGCCCGGGCGGCTGTCAGTCAGGCGGGGAGCGGCCGGGGATTGGCGCCGGGCTGGTTACGCAGACGCTTTGCGCGCACATACAAGGCTAGGGCCGGGGGTAGGTGATCAATCCTCATCAGGGCCGCGGCTCCATCGCCCCGACAGCGCGGGCCGCCGGCAAGGTAACGCGGGGCGCCCCGACAAGTTGGGGGTGCGCGGCTCGGCTTCGGGCATCGCCCCCTCCCCCGGCCCCCTCCCCTGCCCGCCTCTCACCTGCCCGACCCCCCCGCCCGCCCCCTCCGCGCCCCCCGCCCGCTCCGCCCTGCCCTGCGCGCAGCCCCCGCCGCGGCGGTCGCTCCGCAGGTGGCCGCGCAGGTGAGGCGGGCGGGGGCGGCGGGCATCGCGCTCCCCGACGGGGCGGGCGGCGGCGGGACGGAGCGGGCCCGCGGCACCGGCACCGCACGCGGGGTGTGTGTGCGGGTGTGGGCACGGCCGGGCCGGGGCCGCCTCGGGATTTTCCTCTTTCCCTCTTCTCTTTTCCCTCTATTTCCCGCTTTCCCCCCCTCTGGCCGCCCGGGACGGTCCCGCTCCGCCGTGCTCCCCGGCAAAGTTATGCAACGCCGGGTCACGGCGCTGCCGCCCAACCTGCGCCTGGCCCCGGCCCGCCGGGGAGGGGGAGCCCCTCGCCCCCACCCCAAAACTTACCACCTCCGCGGGCCGGGGCGGCCGCCGTGCCGCCGGGGGGGTCCCGGCCTCGGCAGCGGGGGCCGCGCCCGGGGTCTCTCCGCCTCTTCCTCCCCTCCGCGTTTATCTGCTGCCTTTGGCCACCGAGCCCGGCCGCTGCCTCCCGAGTCCCGTGTCCCCCCCCGGCTCTGCCGGAGCCCCCCCAGCCCTAGGACGGGCCCCGCCGCCGTCCCAGTCCGGGCTGCCGGCGCCTGCCGCCCGCCCGGGTGCCTGCGCTCTCCCTCTTCCTTTTTCCCTTTTTAACTCTTATCCATTTCTAATTAAAACGTCCCCGTCTGCTCGCTTTTAAATTAATTATACTTCCCTCCTCTGGTACCTCCTTTTGATTCCTAATCCAATTATCTTTTTAAATAATTGCTTTATCTCTCCCCATCGCCGGCCACTGTTGCCTCTCGGCACTTGCGCGCAACTCGCCTTCGTTTAAAAGAAAATAATAATAATAATAATAATAAATAAAATTTACGACCAAAGGCCGCCTGCCCGGTGCCGCCGCGCCGGGCTCCGCACAGCCCCCGGGGCGCCCCTCGGCCGGACTCGGGGCGGCCGGACCCCTAACCCGCCTCTCTCCGCTCTCTCCCCAGGCGCTCCGGCCTCGCATCTGCGCGGGGAAGAAATCCGCCTTTTTGTTTCCCGATCCTCGTTGTTGTTTTAAATTTTTTTTCTTTTTTTTCCCTTTTTTCCTCCCCCCTCCCTTTGCCTGCGATCGCTTGAGGACCTCGCGGCAGTGACGGCGGGACGGAACGAAAAAAACTCCTTTTAGGCCGATTTTGTGCTCCGTTTTTTAATTGTTGTTGGCTTTTAATTTTTTGCCTCTTGCTTGGGTTTTTTCGGGGGTTCTTTTTGTTGGGGCTTTTTTTTTCTTTTCCTCCTTCTACCCCCTCCCCACCCCAGACATTTAATTTTTTTTTTTTAATTTATTTTTTTTTTCTGCGGGACTTTGGAGGAAACCTGCCCGGCTTTTAGCATGATGTCTTACCTTAAACAGCCCCCTTACGGCATGAACGGGCTGGGGCTGACGGGCCCCGCCATGGACCTGCTGCATCCCTCCGTGGGGTACCCGGGTGAGTGCCCCGCGCCGCGGCCCCCTCTCCATCCCCGCCATCACCCACCCGCGCCCCGGCGGGAGCAAGCGGAGGGGGAAAAGCTCCGTCCCGGGCAGGTTTGGAGGAGCCCATGGGACCGGACGGTTTGGGGTGGGTTGTGGGGTGGGTGCCTCCATTTGCCCGCACCCCCGGCTGGGGGGAGCAGGTTGCGGGGCGGACAGCGCCGGTTCCGGCTGAATTTCCCCCCGCCCCCGGGGCTTCTTCGTTCCCGCGCGGATTTTTAAGGACGAAAAACAACAAAAAAGTCGATTTATTTCGACACAACGAAATCTCTCCGTTGCTGCCGCCGGCGCCGGGCCCGACCCTTCCCCAGCCCCGTGCCGCTCGCCCTACCCGCAGTGGGACGGGCCCCGGCCCAGGTGGGCAGCGCCCGGCTGCCGTGGGGCCGGGGCGTGCGGGGGCACCGCCGCTCTCTGGGCCCGGAGGCGGTGATGCTCGCAGGCCCCTGCCCCCGGGGTGCCGGGGTCCCGCCGGGACGGGGGGAACACGGGAGGTGCGGGGGGACCCGGCGTGACTGGCGTGGCGGTGCTCGCCCCCAGCCACCCCACGGAAGCAGCGGCGGGAGCGCACCACCTTCACCCGCTCGCAGCTGGACGTGCTGGAGGCACTCTTCGCCAAGACCCGCTACCCTGACATCTTCATGCGGGAGGAGGTCGCCCTGAAGATCAACCTCCCCGAATCCCGAGTCCAGGTACCAGACCTGTGTGGGGAGATCCCGCACTGTCACGGGTGGGGGGGGATGTGGGAGCACCTCGGCTCGGCTGGCCCCTGCTCGGACCCAGCTCTCCATCCGCACTCGTCCCTGTTTGCTTGGGGCTGGGACACACGTGAGGTCCCAGAATCTTGACTGTTCCGCCGCGGTGGCATCCAGGCAAAGCGGGACTTTTCTTTTTTATCCTCTTTTATTAATTTTCTTTTTATTAATTTTTTTCTGTTCCCCCCACCTGCCCCAGGGCATAGCAGCCCCACTACCCGGGTGCTTCCCAGGGGTGCTCCCTCTGGCACTGCTCCCCAGATGATGATGCCCAGTGGGGTGGGATACACAGGCAGCACCCCACGCAGGATCCATCCCCAAAACCATACGTTGTCACTGCGCCAGGGACATGCACAAGCTGGGACACCCCAGCCACTGGCCCTGGGCATCCTTGCTTGGGCTGGGATGCGGGGTGGCCAGGGTGCCAGGCGGGGCAGGTTTTTTTCAGGGTGCGGGGGCGTGCGGTGCTAATGGCTGGGCGTGGGTGCTGGTGGAACTGGTGCTGGGGTGAGGTTGGTTGGGTACTCCTAGGGCGAGGAAGGGGAAGTGGGGAAGTGAGGGGGCCCCCGCTCTCCCCACTGCCCCTTCCTCGCCCTGATGCTCATGTCCCCTGCACCCCATTTTCTCATCCCAGGTCTGGTTCAAGAACCGCCGTGCCAAGTGCCGGCAGCAGCAGCAGAGCGGTGGTGGGGCCAAGAGCCGTCCAGCCAAGAAGAAATCTTCGCCAGCTCGCGAGAGCTCGGGTTCGGAGAGCAGCGGGCAGTTCACACCGCCGGCAGCAGCCTCCAGCTCGGCCTCTTCTTCCTCCTCCAGTTCAGCCTCATCAGCTCCGGCAGGCGCCCCGGCATCTCTCAGCACCCCAGCGTCATCCATCTGGAGCCCGGCTTCTATCTCTCCTGGTGCTGCGCCGGTGGGGGTGACAGTGCCCGAGCCCCTGCCGCCAGCCGCCGCGTCCTGCATGCAACGGGCCGGCCCTGCCACCGCTGCCACCTCCGCCAGCTACCCTGTCTCCTATGGCCAAGGCGGGGGGTACGGGCAGGGTTACCCCGCGCCACCCTCCTCGTCCTATTTCGGGGGCGTGGATTGCAGCTCCTACCTGGCACCCATGCACTCCCACCACCATCCCCACCAGCTCAGCCCCATGGGGCCCTCCTCGGTGCCTGGCCATCACCACCACCACCCGCTGAGCCAGAGCTCGGGCCACCACCACCATCACCACCATCACCACCACCACCAGGGTTACGGCGGCACTGGGCTGCCCTTCAACTCCTCCGACTGCCTGGACTACAAGGAGCCCGCCGCTGCTGCCGCCGCCTCCTGGAAGCTCAACTTCAACTCCCCCGACTGCCTCGACTACAAGGACCAGGCGTCCTGGCGCTTCCAGGTCTTGTGAGGGGCTCACCACTGTCCCCCCTCAGCCACCACGTCCCTGCGCCCGGGGTCTCCCCGCTGCCTCCCGGGCAGGACTCTGGCTCCGGCTCTTCCTCCTCTTCCTCCTCTTTCCCCCCTCTTCGTTAGCAGTGGCGATGCCACGGGGGGAGTCCTGCCACCCCTGTCTCTACTGACTGATATTTATTTGCTTCCTGTGCCCCTCCAGCGGGTTTATTATAATTATTATTTTTTTAAATGCAACAGAAGAGGAGGTTTAAAAAAAAAAATAAAAATTAAAAGCCTAGCGTCTCCCCTGCTGCCTGCCCCTGGGCAGAGGCGCAGGCTGGCTCCTGCCCTGCCGGTGCCCCCCCAACTTCATGCGGGGACCCTCACCCCCCCACGGGTGGGGGAGCCCCCTGGCTTGCCGGTCCTGTACAGCCTCTTGCCGCTGGGAGCGGCAGGATAGATGTAAATACTAGGTCCGTTCCAGTGACCATGATTATTTTTAGTTGATGCTGTTGGGTTGGCATTTATCTAGAGTCTAACGTGGAACAGAACTTTAAAAAAAAAAAATCTTTTTTTAATTTTAATTTTTTTCCCTGAAAATGAATCTTTCTCTGTCTGGCATCCTCCGTCCATCCTTGAGGGCTCTGCATGAGCTTGGCCGTGCCGTCCTGGGGCTGGGGGAGAAGGAGGGCAGCAGCCCAGGGGGTGCCCAGAGGGGAGGCAAAGGGGGAGGGAAGGGCTGCCCAGTTGATCTGCAACCTGCAGACCAAAAAAACCCAAAACTTTTGGAAAAAAAATAAAAAAATAATTAAAAGGAAAGAAAAAAAAGCAGTAAAAAAAAGAAAAGTTTGGGTTTATATTTGGGGGGGGAGGGTTGCAGGAGGTTGCAGCTCTGCTTTGGGTTTGGGGGGGGCATGACTTTTTGGGGGTGTGTTTTTTGGTTTGGTTATTTTGGGTTTTTAGCCCCTTCTGTCAGTTGGTGTGTCTTCACGGGTCTGGGCTGCAGCCCTGCACCCCGGCTGCCTTACCTGCCCCAGGCCGGTGCTTTCCAGCAGCTTTGCCCCTTAGGGGGAGAGGGACTGTGTACATGTGATTTTTGATGCAGTAACCCCACACTTACCCCTTCAACTGTAAGGCAACCCCCCCCTCCTTCCTTTCCCCCCCACCCCAATAAAATCCAAACTAATCAACGCGGTGGTGTCCTGTCCTCCTTCCTCCCCTCTGCCTCCTCTTCCCCAGGAAACTTCCCTGCGGGGTTGAGGTGCTGGGAAGTGCTTCCAGGGGAGTCCCAGCAGGATTGGGGTGGGGGTGTGATGAGTTTGCAAGTGCTCTAGAGAGGGGAGTCCCCACTGACTCTGCTTTTATGCTGCTTGACACTGTTAATTGGTTACTGATTTATTGCTGCACAGCAGTGCCGGCGGGACCTGTGGGATGGGCACACGTGGGCTGAAACAGCAAAAACCCACGTGGTGGGACAGCCCCACAGAGTTGGGACCCACGGGCAGGCATGGGTGGTGGTGGGGTGTGAGGCCCACTCGGATGTAGAGCCAAGCATACAGACATCTGGCCCCTGTGCAGGTGCAGGGAGGGATGCTCGGCACCCGCGCTTCCAGCACTGGCTCCTGGCGTTTCCCTCCTCAGCCACTGCCAGCTGCGATCTAGCTGGGGAAGGGGGGAATGAATTATTTATCGTGACAATCTCCCCCCTTTTTTTTTTCCCAGACCTTCCCTGCAGTTGTTGGAGGCTGCCTGCTGGTGCTGGGGCTGTTCCCACTTCTACGGGACTGGGGCTAAGGGGACCACTGTGGCCACTGCTACCCTGCTTGGGCCGCTGATGCGCTGCGGGGGGCATCCCAAAATTCCCATCCTCCTCCCTGTGGTGTTGCAGCAGTGCCCACTGGAGCCGGGAGCTCTGGGGCTGTGCTGTGTGCCCCCATCCCTGGTGTCCCCAGGTACCCCTTGGGGCAGCAAGAGGTGCCAAGGCTCTGGTGTGCTCTGGGTGGCCACTTTGGGGAGGGTTTGCACCACCCTGTAACCCTCCCAGCATCCCGGTGGGGTGCAAACGGGGCTGGCAATGTGCTGCTGCGGCTGCTGGGAAATGGGCTGCAGTGGGAAAAACCAGTGGGGTTGGCCCCAGGTGCCACCAGTACAAGCCCCATGCATCCTTCCAGCATCAGGGCCATGGCACAGCCCCGAGGCGGGGGACGGCCAATGACCTCCAGCACCCATGGGGCGCAGCAAGGAGAGATGGGAGGGGACTGGGACAGCTGAGTCAATTTTAGGGGATTTTTCTTTAAATGGCTGTTTTCTTCTTGGGTCCTTCAGTGCATAGATATACATATATATACATATATTTAAGTATTTTTATATGTCTATACATATAAAATAATTATTCTCTTCTGCAAGCACTAGCGAGGCACTCATCACCCCAAAGGGCAGCTGTACAGGCAGTTTGAGGGAGGACCACACGTGCTGGGTATGAGTGCCCATCAACCTATGTGTCCCCAAGCATTTCTTTTACAGGGAAGAGGTTATTACAGCCCTCCCAGAGCTGTAAAATAAATAAATCTGTGCTGGACACAAAGTGAACTGAAGTTGCCCTCCCAAATTTAGTGAGCACCTGAGAGACAAGAGCCAGCAGGTGTATAACAACCCCCCCAACACACACACTTCATCTTCTTTAAACAAAGTTTACACGCACTTCATCTTCCTTAAAAGATGCGGGACTTAGGGACATGGTTTAATGCGACTTGGCAGTGTTAAGTTTACGGTGGGACTTGATGATCTTAAAGGTCTTTTCCAACCTAAATGAATCTATGATGCTATAAAAATTGTGTTCCATTATAACTCAGTAAATCAGCGCTGCTGAGAGACGCAGATGGGAGGGGAGCCTGAATTTTGCTCCCTTGGTTTCGGTGACATGGTCCTAAACCTCTTCATCCACCATCCCATGGTGTAGCTGGGTCCAGGACCTGCTTCGGAGTTTGGGTCTCTGAGGGGTCCCACGGCCCCCAGGGGAATCCCCCCTCTGATTTGGGCACCCAGTACCCTGCAGCACCCAGTGCTGCAGCCTGGTGGCTTCTCCAGCATCCCCCACACAACGATTTGAGCTGTGGGCATTTTCCAGTCCTGCTCATGCAGACCCAGAGCATGGCAGCGGGGCCGGTCGCTGAGCCTGGCTGGCAGCAGGGGTGCAGAGGAGACCTTTTCCTGATCACAGCAAATAATGGCTTTGCCCTCGACACCTGGCTTCATTTTTTAATTATTTTTTTTTGCATTTCTCCCAGCCCTGGAGTTTCTTCAAAGGTTGACGAGCACGACTTGAGTGGGGAAAACAACTAAAATTGTGTATTTTTTTTCCTCATATTGGGTAGAAACCCCCTGGAAAAACGGCAAGGCGACTAACCAGCACATTGCCCACTGGTGAGCCGAGTGTGGTCAGGCCTTGTCCTCCCTCTGCTGCCCGTGGGTCGGTGCCAGCAGAGCAGGCAAGATGTGACTTGTGCCTGTCAGCAGGTGAGCATGAGCCAGGGAGGGTTGTGCCTGGGTTTTTGGGGGGCCCCAGCACCCGCCCCCCACCCCCCCCATTTCACCAGCGGTACACCCACACTGCTGGGGCTTGGGTGGCAGAGCAAACTTCTCCCACCGTGGGTTTCTGCGAGGCTTGAACAGGCGCTGCCGCCCCGAGCACAAGTCTTGGCAGGTAAAGCAGCATGCTTGCTGCCTGGTGCCCGGCTCCAGGAGCAGGCGCCGGCGGGATCGTGGGGCTTTTTTTTTTTGGGCAGCCTTGTTGTGAAACAGCCACCTGGGTGACTCAGTGCCTCACGTCTCAAGCAAGAAGGCTGTTGGGTGCACAGCTACTATTAGTATTATTTCTTTTTAAATAGCATTTGCTGCTGGATCATGGTGCCGCATGAGTGCACCAGGGACTGGTGCCGTGGTGCCGAGATGCCAGGTTACCCAACACAAGTGCAGTGAAGCTCCTGCCTCTCGCCCGAGTGCTGGCAGCTGCCTGTTCCAAAGGCTGGTGGTGCTTTCCCGCCTTTAAGTCAAGGGCCAGGACTTATGGAGGTTGGCAAAGAGGGGCAAGGGGGGCAATACTACCCAGCTTGGGCTGTCATTAATTTTTTTGCTTGGTGCTTCATGGACCTGAAATAGTTTATGATCTATTTGCCCTGAGTAGAGTCCCTGCTTGGAAAGCTTTGCTTTTAAACCCTCTGCGTGTGGTAGGGGGCTGTGACAAGTGATGATTTGAACACCCTTAGTGGTACCCAGCCATGCAAAGGTGGGCAGAGGCTGGGCAGGGTTGCTGCTGGCTGGGGTGGCTGACTGCTGGTTCAGGTGCAGGGCGTGCTTTTGGGGATGCAAAGTGTTAAGGCCGAGCGTGAATTAAATGATTAAAAATGATAATTTTCCATTGTGTTATAAGTTTCAGGAGACATACCGACTAACACGACTTATTACAGTTATTTTGTAGACAGTCTTTCTGGCAGGGCACAAAGAAAACAGATGATTACCGCTGAATAAGGAGCCATCACACCTGACCATTTGTGGTTTTCCCTGTGCTGACCTCTACGTTAGCCAGTCACTGCTAATTCATGCACTTTGAGTAGCAATTAATGCACGTAAGATACCACATTAGTTCTAAATCTGTTTTGAATTTGTCAATAAAAATCTGCTGGCATAACTCCCAGCTGAGGAACCTGCTATGCTGGAGAGCTCTTCTTTCATGTCGTGTGGTCGAGCACAAAAAGCTGCGGGGAAGGAGGAGGGTGAAAATGGTCAGAGGGCTGAAGCCTAAAGGAAAGCATATGCCTTTTTCCAGTTAAATCCTTATTCAACACTTTTTTTTTCCAGGACAGACAGGACTTTTCCAAGAAAGCCATGAGAGGATTTTTTTTTTTTTTTAATGAAAAACTGCGATTTTAGGAAACAGCATTCTGGATCTTATGTACATTTCTAGTATCACTTCCTGTATATTTTTAGGCTGAAATCCTCTTAGCATGCAAAGTAAATAGATTATGATATACTGAAGGATTAAGAATCACTGTCTGGTGTCAGATTAATCCCTCATATAGACCATCACTTGTACTGACAGAAATATGGCTGCAATTCAGCAAAATAGCTGTACGGCGAAGCAATGCATTGCAGCGTCTTATGCAGAACAAGTGTGCGATCGCTGTGGTCCATCGTTGCGCCGTGTGTATTTCAGAAATTAAATTTAAATCTATAGGACATTAAAGGCGCACTCCCCACCAAGTGCTGCACGACACACAGCCATTACAGGCATGGCTCTGGGCGGGGAGGCGATGCAGCAGCCTGCTCTGTTTCAAAGCTCTCTTTATTAATTTTTCCCTCTTGAGTGTACAAAAACCTATGCATTGCAGCCCATTTGCTCTCTTCAACCTGCAAAGCAGAAAGAAGTCTCCTTCAAATATACTCAGGGAAAGGTGCCGATTCAGATAAAGTGCCAAAATGGGGTGGGAGTTTTTCTGGTGCGATCAAAATTGCCCGTCATGCAGCTGAAATTCAGCAGGATTTTGTCTCGTAGGGGAAAATGGCTGACCAACAGTGAGCACAAACATTTTATTTGTGTAAATGCATAATTTTTGTTAATAAAATACTTCTAATGTCTTGTGGTTTGGTTTTTTTTTTTTAATACTGTGCTTTTATTTTCAGTCCATTCATCATATAAATTCGTCGTACAAAACCAATTTCAAGAAACTCTCTGGCTTTGGGTTGCAACCACCCAATGCTCCCAAAAAAAGATCAAGCTTAACCCACATGCGTGCCTACAGTAGAGCACAAAAAAATCTGCGTCTGTACACGCTGCACCTGATCAAATGGTGGGAAGAAAGATGTGCAACGATGCTTGCCCCTCTCTTCACCATCACAAAAAAACTAGAGGGCTGAAACAGGTTACATTACCTTCTCAGTGCATTTTCTCTTCGTGGTTAGAGGCTGCAGATTAAAATCTGGACTCCAATGGAATGATGTTTAAGAGGCTCCGCGTCTTTTTTCAAGGCAAAATAATGGTTATTCAACTAAGATGATATATCTAGATATGAAAATTGAGAGCATTCTTCGAAAAATGCTGCCGACTGTGAAAGGCTGCTCTTTCACAGAGGTATCCTGAGTGAAGATTTTATCTGCTGGTATCTCAATAGGACGGTTTTCAGAGCCTTAAGTGGAAATTCAAATCTGCTTCCAGGCGAAGATTGTTAAAATATATAATGCACCGAGAATTACAGACTTTCCCCTGAGAAGTTTATCGATTCATCCAATAACCCCCGCCCCCAAATTTTCCAGCATTGCTTTTGTATGGTAAATGGGGATCCGCAATTACTCCCTTTTTTAATGTCTTTGAACGACACGATGAAAACGTCACCACATTGCCCTCCATAAGCAAACATGGGGCAGTTTGTGCACAGACACATTCGTGCTAACCCAGAAATAATTTGGAGGTCTAAGGGCAGCACTTTTCATAAGCCTAGTGCTTCATCTTCTGCTGGTCGCCAGATCCAGGGATAGCTGGAATTTCATTGAAGGACTTTCTGTGAACTTTGCCACCTCAGTGAGGTTTCCCTTTCTTTGCTTTGGTGGCGAAGGGGTCCCACGCTTGGTCACACCAGCCCAAAGTGCACGACTTTGAGAGACCCGCTGTCTCCGGTCTCCTGCAGGGGGAAAGACAGGCAGGATCAGGCAGGCTGCGTGAGGAATGGAAACCTTGCATGGTTATTGGAAACACCATCCCAATCCAGGGAGAAGAGACAATTGCAGACTTTGTCCCAGTTTGGCCTGGGAATGGAGGATGCAGCCCTAAACCGGTGGAGACTGCTGCATCATGCAAGGTAAGGCACCTCTCCCCTTTTTTTCAAGCCCCTTTGCAACCCTCCTCCCCTGCTGCTCTTGGGGAACCAGGGGCTGCAGCTCCAGCGACAGCTCATGGTGTTCCCTGCAGTGGACACAGGGTTGGGATGCGAGGGGCTGGAGCCGAAGCTCCACCCGCCTTTGAGCCTCCTTCCCAGTTGCCTGGAAGCTTATTGGCAAAAGTGAAACTTTACATTTTTGTTACCTTTTAATTAAAACATACTGCAAACACCACAAGACTGGGTTAACGCCAGCAGGTAGTGAGCCAGGTTTTCAAAGTTATGCGAGGATGGCATTTTGCATTCCTCATACAATGCAAATATGTGATTTAAGTACAAATCCCCTTTCTGTGCTTGGTGCCTGTGCAGGGTGGAAACCCCAGCCCTCTGGTTTTGCAAAGGATGGGGAGAATATGCGCCACAAATAGAGGTTATTTCATAGCATGGGCTAGCGTGCCTGCAAAATGCATGAAATACTTTGCCTTGGAAAGTGCTGTAGTCTGGTGAGTCATTGCTTTCTTTTGAATTACAGATGAGTAGCCAGCCCTTCACGATGCAAAGAAAAAACTAGGTGTGGAGCTGAAAACAAAGGGAAATGTGTGTTTGTCCTGTCTTGGAGGGCAAGACACGCTGGCTGGCATAGGAAAGGGGTGTGCTCAGCCCCAGGAGGTGGCTGTCAGGGCTATGTCAGGCTGCGGCAGCACTGGCAAGGGCGGATGGGACTCACGTGAGTGACTCTCTGCTCCTTGACTTCAGGAAAGAGGAAACAAAATTCCCCTAACTCTTGCAGCTTCATAAGGAACCTTTACCAGAGCAGCAGCTCCATCTCATGGCATGTGCATTTCACCACAAAGATAGAGATCACCCTCTGAAACAGCATTCCAGTGTACAACGTCCCTACCTCAAGGTGGAGGGAGCAGTAAAAGTGTGATGGCTCAAAAAAAGCACTCTATGGACATTGAGCTTTGTTTCCAGCCCATCGCTTGCCACAACCCTTGCAGGGAGATGGCGGGGGGTGGCCCTGCCACAATACCACCCCCTGTTAATTCTTGGAGGCGGTTTGAAGATGATGAGAAAGTGTCCCCGACATCCCATCTGAACCAGTGCTTGCATCTCAGACCCCATCGAGTTATTCCAGTGTTGAAACTCGAAGCACGGCTTCACCGCTGAGACTGCTGCTTAGGCAGGTGTCTTCAAGGAGGTGATGAGTTGCCTTACTCAGCAGCAGCCCTCATAGGGGGGCTGTGCTTTGGTTTTTGGGTGGCTGCAAGCTTTCTGTGGGCTCTCCTTGCTCTCTGAATAGCACTTGTTGGAGGCTCCAAAAAATATGAAAGATTATTCAGCAGCGGAGCCACAGCAGTGAAGCCTTGAGGAACATCAGCGGCTCAAGGTAAGGGGTAGCTCTTTTTTCCCTAGAGCTGTGTCAGTGCCTGATGCAGAGGGGTTTCTGCTGGTGCTTGCTCTAGGGACAAAGGGAATAGGTGGGAAGGTGAATGCAGGCTGGAGAAAAAAACCCACATAATGTTTGACCATTTAGAGTTCAAGGCTGTTTGGGTAGGTCCCTGTTGTTCAAGGCTCAGGGTCCTGAGTGCATCAGACAGGTATCTGACCTGGGTTTTGTGATTGGTGATTTGTGCTTCTGTCTGGGGAGAGGTTAACAATAACCCAGCTCTGCAGATCTACGTAGTTGCTTTTTTAAAAAATACTTTTTAAAAAACCTATTTGCAAACCTCTCTGGTCACACTAAAGCAGACTTGGCGGTGTTGTGTGCAAAGTCTGTGATGTGGCATCAAGCTTGTAGAGGTGTTTAATGTTAATCAAAGGCTGAGGAGCGATAATGACTGGAACCCTCTTCTGACATCTGCATCTTTTCTGATGTAGTACCCCAGCAATAAAAGAAGCTGTAATCATTTGATGAGAGTTGATTTTCATAGTGCAGGAAGAGGGCTGTCCAGGAACAGGGGAAGCCAGCATTGCAGTGCTGCTGCCTATGGTAATGAGCAGCTAGCCATCCAGAGTAGGAAAACATGAATATCCTGACAGGAGAGCATCCGCTTGTGCCCTGGAGAGTTCAGATTGTGGGCTTTGCATGGTAATGATGTGGTCCCACTCTGGCAGGCGAAGTGAGGAGTGGTATGGGAAGGCACACCCTGTAATTGAAAAGCCACTAAGCCATCTCGGACCTGCAGGGATAGCAGGATGGAGGCAGTGGTTTGCTCCGTCTCCCCAGGTCTGAGGCAGATCGGAGGATCCCTTTAGTCTCCTGGAGCGGGAAATACAGAGAAACCTCTTCCCCACGCTGCCGTATTGCTCCCAGGAGGCTATGTTTTTTCTCCTGGGGATTATCTCAAGGGCATGATGAAGGTAGGAAAGGACGAGAGTGGGAGAGAGAGGAATAAATGAAGGAGCCATGGGGAACTATTTTAAACACCTGTTTTTTCAGGTGGAGACTGACCGATTCCGGGCTGCAGGAATGGTTATGTGGAAGGACATGCCTGTTGTTAGGATCCGTAAGTACTGCTCCTTTTCACTGGAAACGCCTTGTTTCCCTTGGATAGCATCATACAGAACCTTTCTGGCTGATATAGGTATTTAGCTAAGTGATAATATATTAAAACAACCATTTGGTAGTCATAAGGCACCATTGGCTTCAGCATCTCCAAGTGCTGTAAATAAGATCAGCCTCCAGCCCAGAAATGACAGAGCAGTTGGATTCATGTTTTCCAAAGGGCCTTGTTTGTACCAAGGTTGGTGACCAGGGCGTTTGGAGGCTTAATTTTGCTTAGCTAAGGCTAGGTGCTGCTAAATGGAGACTCTTTGAACCAACCTACATAGTTTGCTCAAGGTTATCAAATCCCAGAATAACGCAGGCCAGGAGGGACCTCTGGAGATCACCCTGCTCAAAGCAGCAAGAGTAGGCTGAGTCTCGAGCAGCATGGCCCTCGAGGCTACCCCCATCCCATCTCCAGCCTTTCCTGGAAGACAGAACTGAACATGAACACCAAATCCTGACCCCACCAAATATTGTGGATGGGATGCTCACTTCTCATTTGCTACTCCCCTGTTGCTTGAAGAGCCATACCCAACCGAGCCATGCAAAGGGCAAGAAAAACTGCAGCTTATCCTCGCTCCTCCAGCAACTACCTATGCCATCCCCACCTTTGTCTCCAGTGATGGGATCCTCTGGCCACCACTGGTCCCAAGCAGGCTTGGCAAAGCCACGTGGTCTGCTTTTGTCTTACCTGCGAGCTGAGACCTCTGTGGCAGCCCTCACCCATCATCATCCACGTACCAAAGGGCTGCAGCAGGGATACACATGCCCTGTGCTAGTGCAAAGCCACTGGTACTGCTGGGGGGGGGATGCAGGCAGCCCCTGCAGTAGCACAGTCTTGCCTCTGAGTTGCCTCTTGCATGCTGTAGGGCTAAAGCTTTCCTCTAGAAAACAAATCTTGTTCAACTGCTTGAGCATTGTTTGGCTGTGTGACAGCCAGCTGCTCTGGCACATGACTGGGAACATTTTGTTGCACGATCTTTACAGTTTCAGGGAGGAGAAGCTTCCTCATAGCTGAGAGCGGCAGCAAGCAAGGAAGACGCACATTATGATGTACCTACAAAAGACAGGGTCTGTGTCGGATATGTCCCCACTGAGGCCTCCATAGCCATGAGAAGTGGGGATAGGTCACTTCTGGCTTCAGCCTTTTGCCAATGAACTGGTGAAGGAGGGCAAAGAGAAATCCTCCGGCTTGCAGCTGCAGAGATCTTCCTGCAGAATTGACTGTGCAAGAAGGGCTGGGTTTTGGGTGTGCTACCCTTGCATGGCACCAAGCCCAGTATTGTGAGGGCTCCCTCTGAAGCAACGTGCGGGAAGTGGTGGTGGAGGGATGCCAGCCCGGGGGAGCAGGAGGGTGAAAGCGGGACCTCAGGGACGAGCTGTCCATCAAATGCTGGCACTGATGCAGCTGGCTGGTGGTGGTGTCCAGGTGTAGAGCTGCTGCTGGTGGGTTTGGGTTGGATTTGGGATGGGTTGAACTAAAGCCACTGGTCAGTCCAGCTAGAAAGGAGCTGCTCTGATTTGCTGGGTGCTGGTTCCTGCGTTGGTACCCAGCTGCTGCAAGACTTCTTAATTTCCACACGCCATTAAAAGTCAGTACAGAACAGCGTTGGAAATGTATTCCCAGAAGTGCAAAGCTAGTACATGGATGGCTCTTCTACTCCAAAAAGCCTGGCGTGCACAACAGGCTCCCTCTTACCCAGCAAGTCGTTTCCCTCTGCAGCCCAAGCGCCTGTCAGAGCTGCTGCCTCCAACAGCACTGCATCTCCCTTCCCTTGGTCCTGTGAGAAGCAGAGCGGCTCAGCAAGGATGGAGGTGTCCCACTGTCCTGTGCACAAGCAGCTCTGCAATGTGTGGTGAAATCAGAGCACCTCCACCGGGGTTGCAGAAGTCACACTTCGACCCACCCGCTTTTAGCAATGGTGACCGCTTCGTTGCAGTAACTTTTTGGAACCAAAGGATTCTTTAACCGCTCCCTTGTGTAAGTCCTTAATGATGTGACGGCGAAGTTTTGTTCTTTGTATCACTCCCATTATACAGAGTTTGTACTTGTGGATTTTATTGTGATAGTCTAGAGCTTTCAAATGAACTTCTCAGTTTCAGCCACTTATGTGGGGACAAGGAGCATCTTATACACAGCTCAGGGAAGGAGCAGTTAACTGCTGGATAACCCAGCTGCAAACCCAGAAATCCCACCAATGCCTCCAGACCATCACTGCTGCTATATTTTACTTTACTCTGTATCCTGAGACCACTGAAGCCATCAAAAGGCCACTGGGGACATCCCTTTGAGTACAGGGATTTCCCGCTGGCGCGACCCCGGCACGGCAAACTCTGTCACCTGCTCCCCAGCCTTTCCCCATCCTCCACCCAGTGAAAATGTGCAGGGGCCCGCAGGAGGCTGCAGAGGTGGGGCCGGCGTGTGTTGTTCTCCAGTGCTTCGGGACTGGTAGAACAGCTCTTAGAGCACAATTTTACTTGGCACAGGCTGGTTTTGTAATGAAAGAAATAAATAAGTACCATCCTGCTCCACTGGGAGGTTGAAGAGTTTCCTTTTTTTTTTTTAATGATCTGTTTGTACCGAGGCCAAGCATTGAATACTTCAGCCTCAAAAATAAAAGTTTCAACAAGAACTGTAATTAGAAGGAGGCTAAAATACAGGCACTCTTGTGCCTTTATCCATGCTGCCACGAGACAGCTTGTATTTTATTTTATTTTATTTTATTTTATTTTATTTTATTTTATTTTTTCCTTTAAAGTAGAACTGAAGGAGTGTGTTGGTGCTGCACGCTGCTGACTCATCAGCTCTGGAGACAGGATTGCCCTATGTATGTGCTCTATATGCACCCCCATCGACACGCAACCACCTGGGGCACCAAACCAGGCTGGGAGGTAATGTCCCCGCAGGAGATGGAGATAGCTGAAGGATTTGGGGGACAGAGTAGGGTCTCCCTGCCCATGTGGAGGTCTTCTCCTCCTCTCCTGCCCTGGTGAGCTTCTCGTGGGCTGGAAGTGCGCAAGCGCCCAAGCCAACGCAGGAGAGGGAGGAGGACATAGGACTGGAGGCTGTTGTGGGAGGGGAGGGGGGAAGAGCCGGTCCACCTTTTTTGGCAGCACCTTGCAGTTAAATCAGCTTAAAGCAATCATGAAACCATAGGCTAGTATTTCACTCCTCTTTACTGTGGTCTCGCTCTTGAAAGTGCCAATATGCGCGCTGGCTAGTTTATGTAAGATGAACGTGGATGGAGGACAATAAATTCTTTCTTAGGTCCCATCCAACAGGCATTGGATAATAATAATTTTTGACTTTTATGTGCTGCGCTCAATTCAAAGCTGCAGATGAAGCCCCACTCTAGCAGCGCGGTATAGGAGCATTTCTACCAATTTCAGTAAGAGCCCTGCAGGCAGACAGCTTGCAGGGACAGGCTCAGGGAGTTTCAGGAAGCTGCAAAATAGAGTAAATAATAATAAGCAGAAATAAAAAAATAAATCAGAAATGTGTTACCTGCTCTGTAGGAACTGCTTTCAAATTTCCTTAAAAAAAAAAAAAAAAAGAAAAGAAGATCACCATGTTATTTACATTACATTGAACTCACTGAAAAACCCAAACAAACAAGAGTACGGTATTAGGTAACTCACTTTTTTGATAGGACACAGCTATTTCATACCCTGTTATTCAATGGATGAATTAAAATATTTAATATATTGCTTATACAAGTCTATACATGTAGTATACGTATATACCCTCAAAATGCTACACCAAGTTAAAGCAACCATGATTTTTGCGGATAGGGCAGTGTGGAGACACAAGGCCAGCGACAGATCGGGGTTCCCACACCGTCCTGGCTCAGTGGGGAGCTGTTGCAGGAGTGGGATGCATGTGTTGTCACTGAGACGTGGCTGCAGCACACCTCTCTACCTGTATCAGGTAGCTGTAGGGTGGCGGAGCTCAGTGTGGGCTGCCTGCCCAAGCACTCATCTTGTGTCTCAGGAGGGTTTTTCAGCCTGTGTACTGTCAGGTTGCTGCTGGAGGTGCTTGAGGATGAGGCTTCGTGTTACAGCTTGAGCCGAATTAACAGCTGCCAACATCAAAAAGAAGTCCTGCTGCAGGCAATGTGCTTCTGCCCCTCACTTGGTGCTGTCTGTGGTGTCCTCTGATCCCCAGGCAATGCAGTTCAGCTCAGGGGATGGACAAAAGCCCACAGGAAAGAAAACAAATAGATTTTTTTGCTTGGGTTAATATGCTGGCAGCCCCCTGTGTGATCCCATAAACGTGGGCGGAAGAAGGTGGTGAGGGGGAAGCAGGACCTTCCTGTTTCGATGGTGGCAAGCTGCTAGTTCAGCTTCACTGTAACGTGGAAGCGCACCTGTAGCTGGCTTGTTTGAAACTATCTATTTCAGTTGTGGCTATAGGACCCACAGTTACACCTCGACTTTCCGTGTCAGTGTGCCTGGAGACTGGCTCAGTTCCTACACACCTGTCAGTACAGTGATGGGACACCTGGACAAGGCAGAAGATAAAAAATAATCCCTGTCTCACCCCTTGTGCAAATACTCTTACATATCCTTGCCTGCCTGCCTTTACAGGATGACTCTTTAACCGTGACTTTCTCGTGCTGGATGTGACTTCCTCTATTATACTGTTGCACTACTTTGAATCTGCTACGATGGAGATGATACTGAATACTGCCGAAGCAAGATGGCTGCATCCATTTACTCCAGAAACCCCCTGCAGAAGTAGTGTAAAATGCTGCTTTACAAGCCATGTAAAGGATGAAGCGCTGCTGCTGGAGGACCTGGCCATTGCACACTGAATAACAGAGCAACAATGACTGAATCTAATAAACACTTTGTCTGTCTTTGTTAAATCATGAATAGCATTGCAAGATAAGGAGATTCATATGATCAGATGATTTATTCTACATCGTGAGAGCTGGTAGCTGAGTCCTGATGCCTCTCCTGCTAGGTATACACAAACCAAGCTCATGCTGCAATGCCACTGCCTTATTTTTCTTCCTAGATCCAAGTTCTTTTTCAAGATAGCAACCACCATCTTTTCTAGCTTCATCCCCTTGTGCATATTTGAAAGTGACTCATTCACTTACCTTCCTGGCTGCTGGAAAAGGATTTCCCCATTGGGGAGGCGGCACGGCCATCCGCTCCAGGCTTACGCTCGGTGTCCTCTGCCTGTCTGCGGCTGGTGGGTCTTTGAAAACAAAACAGAAGCGATAGGAGGGGAGGGAGCAAGGACTGAAGAGTTGGAGAGACACTGCATAGCACAGCAAAGCTGTTTTATTTCTTTTCTATCTTTTAAAGTACACAGCAGCCTGTGTAATTCCCTGGCTACAAACTGTAGCTCTTTTTTATCAGATGCCAGTACGTTTGTTGACCGAGTGTCACTAGGATCACTCATTTGGCCGTGCAGCCACTCCAGCACCAAAGATGTGGTAATTCAAAATTTTTGTCATTCAAAGATGGGTGTAAAGCTGGTGTTTTTTGGAGGAGTTAAGGTTTTGTTAAGCAGGACAGGCTGGCACTGCAGCAGTCCTGCACAGAGGCGGTCGGGCGGATGCCAGGACAGGAGGATGTCAGACCCAAAAGGCAGATTTTTGCAGTTAAACCCTGTCTCCACACCACCCCTATCACTGAAATCCAAGTCATGAAGGAGCTGCAGGGAGGAAAATGTCAGCTATGTGTTATGGAAAATGCAGATGGATTTTTTTTTCTTTTTTTTTTTGGTTTTGCTAGTCTCAGTTTCTTCACTCATCATTAATCTCTGTTTACGTAGGTGTGTGGAAAGGCAATCCATTCCAGAGGCAGTGGAACTGGAAATTTGGAGGTTATCTTGTGCTATCTCAGCTTGCTGACTCGCCGCTCATCCCGCCGTCTGTAAACTGCCAAGTGCCCGGTGAAGTCCAAAGGAGTGCTGCCTTAGGCAAGAATGAGTCAAACAGAGAAAATAAAATAAATCTCTCAAGCCAGGCCAACTGGGATCCCCTTTGGGGGAATTCTCCTCATTTGGGTGGATTTTCCCCCTCCATGGACATAGTCATGTTTGACTCAAGTACTGTTTTACTCGAGGGTGGCTTTCAGGTATGACAGCAGTGTAGTTGTGAGAATGAAAACGTGAATGCTTTTGTGCAGCATCCAATTTGTTAACTGCCACAGTGCGAGATCTCACTCAGCTTTGATAATACAAATAATACATTCCAGGCATAAAAAGCCCTTTATTACTGATGAGAATGTAAATAATTAAAGAAAAAGCTCAGATTTTCCCTGCGCCTTTGTCTTCACACTACCAGTCGGGCAATAGCTATGCAAGCAGCTGGGCATCTGTAAAGCAACTAAAAGCAACTCTCCCCATCAGCTTTCCTGAGACATTTTTAAGCTGCAGTAATGCAACTCTCCCATCATGCTAAGCTTTATTGGTTTAGCAAAAGAAACTAAGAAACTTCATTGGAGACCAGATTATGTTGGTTGCAAAAACAGAGGGATTCTTCTGCTCTTCAACCCCATTATCTCCTCCGTAGTGTCTTGATCAGCTTTCTTACACACAGCCTCGGATTCTGCTGAGACCTGCAAATTGCTTTTTTGGCTGCCAAATTGCCATAACCGTTCTATTTTTATGTTCTAAAAGAGCTTAAACCCCTCCATCCTCTTTGGACGTGTCTTTAAAATTGACCAGTATTGGGAGGATTTCATGTATATCCGAAGGCTTAGAAGAAGATGTTACTTCTACCGAGCTTCTAGTTTTACACTCAACAGACATGAAAAGCCCAGCGGGGATAAAAGGAACTTAACCAGTTCTGTCTAATGCATATAAATCTACCTAAGAGCTCAAGGCTCTGGAAGTACTCAATGCGTTACATTTATCTGAGTCTAAGATACAGAAGTGGGTCTTCAGCCCACATGCCACATGTCCCATTTTGATGCCAAGTTAATATGAATTAAGAGACTGAGATGAATAAACAAGGTCAGTCTGGGCTGGGCCAAGTTGAATCAATGTAAAAGAATTGTCAGTATTTTCTGTCAGCAGCGCTGGTTTATCTTGGCTTGGGATTCTCGGCGCTATAGATTATAAAATGTTTTCAGTGGAACAGTTGGCAGACATTTTATTGATTTTTCTTTGTTTTGTGAATGCTGGAAAAATTTCCATTAAGTATACACGCTGCTCATGTGATGAAGCCAAATTGCTTTTTCAAACTTTTCTTTCTTCAAGTGAACTAACGCGGTAATACGTTAGCAATCTAATTTAATCAAGAGGATCTTTGTCTGAAATCAAGAGGCCACAGAGTGCACCTTGATGTGTCTCGAGTACTTATGGGCTAATAAGAGTTAATTTTGTATTTTCAAGGTGCTGTACGCACGTTGACTAATTAATTTGCCCAACACCCCTTTGAAGTTGTTAACATACTATCTCAGTTTTACAGATGTAGAAATTGAGAGTGCGACTTCACACAGAGCCACGTATATTTGCCCGCTGTCGCATTCTCGATGCATGTGAAGCTCCTGTTGCCTTCACTGGGGCTGAGCAACAGCGAAAAATGAGAAGGAAGGCTGCAGCAACTGGGCAGGATTAGCACTGCTGAGCTGCTGGATCCCACCTGTGTGATGAATTTCCTACACCACACCACATCCCTGCAGCACGCCTCTTAATAGAGTTACTTTGGAACTGAAAATTGCTAGGACAGATAGAGCAGCTTGTAGGATTACGTGTGGACCCGTGGCAGACCGTATTTCTCAGTCTATATTCCTGTGATTTTAAGACCAGGTTTGCCTTCTGGTGAAAGAGAACTTTTGAAAAATATAATTGACGGTGGATGAACAAACAGAAGTGCCATAACAGTGATGAATGCTTATTTTGTTTAATTGCATGAAACAATGGAGTAAGAGTAAGAAATCCGTTTAATTTTTTTTTTTTTACATGACATACAAAAGGGGATGCAGTGAGATAACTCTAATTCTCTTTACACTGATTTAATGACCAACATATACAGATATGAAAGACTGTCATGCAGTTTTCTCTTAATGCTTCCTGAGGTTTGGTCAGTGATGCTACCGATTCAAAATGTACAAACATGCTTCTGAGTTTAAATAAAAACCTTGTAGAGCAGTAGAAATACATGTATTTTTAAGTACATAAGCAACAGGAAAGTTTTATGATAAAAATCACTGTGATGATATATACTTTTGCCTTCTATTCTAATCACTTGTATTAAAACAAGAGATATCCTAATTAAATTAGGAGTATTTCTGGTTTGGGGGATGGGGACAAGGTAGATGGATAATAAGCTAAAAAAAACCCCAACCCAGCTTCACACACATCCTGACACTACCAACAAATGCAAGATATTCAAACCCGCTTGCATTATGGTAAGGAAACAGAATGACACACTGATGGGGAGGAAACCCACACCGCAGTTACCAATAGCAATGGCAGAGGAGTGAGTGCAGCCATAGCTCTGTGTTGACTCTTATGTGCTGGACTCTGGCACGGTTGCAGGCACTCACTGGCTGACTCATCCAGAAATAAGCTGTCCCACAGAGAGTCAATCAATTTCTTTAATGTGTTGCCAAGAGGATCAGTACGTTACCTTGGTCCTCTGAACAACAGCGTCCATACCTTCTGAAAATACTTTCCTTTTTTACAAGCAGCAAAAGGGTTATGTTGAGTTTCCATAAATAGATAACAAGAATAATGAGAGAAAGGACAAGAATTGCTAGGCTATAACATATCTGATACTTGGAGGCACAGAATGGCAATGGTCAATGGCAAACATAAGCCAGAGATGAGAGCTTTGTCTTGTAAAATTATTCACTGGACTGTGCATCATTGGTGGTATTTAACTGCCTGTTCATGGTAGAGTGAAAGAAACCATGCACCAAATAAAATGCCTCCGTCTGGAGCCTCCTGAAATCTTTATTGCTCATAACTTACTCAGTGTGTGTGCATGGTTCAGAAAGTTTACTACAGTCCTCCACTGACAGCAACACTATTGCTACTTTCATAAAATGTCATGGAGTTAAGCTGATTTTCTCTGTCTGTAAAACATACTTTAGCCTCAAACTAAGTTCTCTGCTTTCTGACTGTTAAGGCAAGAAGAGAAACCAGATTTTGCTTAGAATGAGTTCTCAGAAAAATAAACCCTTGAGACTATTTTATGAACGATCATTTTGGTTCCAGCCTTTTCTGTCCTTTTTCTGTCCCCGTCTCCATCCCAGGCTATGGCTTTCCTTGTTAGGCAGAGCAGCACAGGAGATGATGACATAAAGAGTTAACTAAGTGATTTGTTCATCATGCAGCCTGAAAACTGGGCTTCTGTTACACATATGCAGATGTTAGGCTTCCTGAAGGGCATCAGTAACAAGGTTTATTAAGTTAAGTTAAACAGAAACATCTTCTGCTACTCTTCACAGGGCCCTTGCCCAGGGCTTCTGGCTAGGTGTAAATCATGAGATATGCTTCAGCTGTTCCAAAACAAAGGTTCTGTCAAAGCTGAAATTCAGGAAAGAAAGAAGCCTGGGTATGTGCTGGAGAAGATCTTCCAGAAACTTGGGTGAGATAGATATAGATTTTGGACAGTATCTGGGTCTGACAGGGGTGGTAGTGTTAGAAATGCTGTAATGTAGGTCAATTGATTTCATGGGTTTGGTGTGACTAGCTGTTACAAAGACGTAAAGTCAACGCAGACAACAAAAGACTCTGGGAAAGAAGAAAGAGCAGCCATTGAGTATTCTTGCTAAACACCTGCAAAGTCCCGTTGTGCTGTCTTACAGACATTAGGGGAACCACTGCTACCCCGAAGATAGCAGAGCCTGGGAGTACTGTCATGTACACTTGAATTCATGCAGGCCAAGCAGACATGAGTGGTGCTACTGGCTTTGTGTGACTTGCAATTCACTTGTACAGATAAGGTTGTGGGGTTTCTATTGCAAGACTAATGACACTGAGGCTTGACTTGCAATGAACAGATTGATTTTAGGTTGCAAGGGAGCTCTGGAGGTCATCCAGCCCAATCCTCTTCTCAGAGCAGATTCAACTGTTAAGTTAGATCCAACTTCAAGGTTGCTTTGGCTCAGGTCTGTGACCCAGTGGGGACTTGTGATGGATAACAGCAGAAATGAACCATCAGCACTGGCAATCATCTGGAAGGTCAGAAAGAGAGCAGCAGTACGTCCCCTCATGTTAAACTTGGAGCAACGCTCAGGAGTCCAGATCTGAGCTGACTCTTGTCGCATCACCAGAAAGAACTGTATTTGCTGTAGGACGTCACGGTATGCCAATATGCAGGGGAATGAAGCAAACAAAAGGTATAGACTAACCTTGCTCCACAGACTACAAATCAAGTCCTCAGAGACAATATCTCATGGATTTAAATGATGCTGAGGAGGTAAATCAACAAGTTGCCTACAGTAATACATATAAAGTGTGGCTGAAGTGACTTGGCCAAGACAGGAGGCTGTATTGTGTATGGCGTTAGGGAACAGAGAAGAATAGTAGTAAATCTATTACAAAAATGGAATTTTCTTCTTTTGTTTTTCTTGAGGGGAAAGACTTCAGAAGTAAATAGGAAATGATTCAGGATGTACATTTATCTCACTGGTGAGCAGAATACACAAACACCAAAGACTAGCGTTGAACAGCATGAGAAATGGAGAAAGTCAATAATGAAGCAAAAAATGACCAAGCTAACGAACAATGAAGGGCCTTTACAGGAGGGAGAATGTGTCCTGATTATTGATTTTGAAACTGCAGGTAGTGGTTGGAGCCTGGGAAGAAGTGGACAGTGGAAATGTCAGATATGAATTTGTGATGTGGGAAATCAGTTAGAATAATAATGTTGCTGTGCACTTACTAAATTGCTCAGCTGCAAGCACTATACAGCTGCAATTTCATAAACCTCACTGCGTTTTAGTAAGGTGGTGTTGTCACCATTTTTTGAGTGAATTCACTGAGGCAGAAGAAAGCAAATATGATTTAATTTTGGGTTCACATGTTGGATCAATTTAAAGAAATTTTCTCAAGTGCTGCATAACCATCTACCCATTATAAACTATGTCCTCTGCCAATGTCTCAGATTAGGCAGCCAAATCTCTAGTATAGAATAGAATAAATAGACTATTTCAGTCAGAAGGAACCTACAATGATCATCTTGTCCAACTGCCTGACCAGTTCAGGGCTGACCAAAAGTTAAAGCACGTTGTTAAGGGCATTGTCCAAATGCCTCTTAAACACTGACAGGCTTGGGGCATCAACCACCTCTCTAGGGAGCCTGTTCCAGTGTTTGACCACCCTCTCAGTAAAGAAATGCTTCCTAATGCCCAGCCTAAACCTCCCCTGGCACAGCTTTGAACCATTCCCACACGTCCTATCACTGGATACCAGGGAGAAGAGATCAGCACCTCCCTCTCCACTTCTCCTCCTTAGGAAGTTGTAGAGAGCAATGAGGTTGCCCCGCAGCCTCCTTTTCTCCAAACTAGACAAGCCCAAAGTCCTCAGCCGCTCCTCATAGGACATGCACTCCAGCCCTTTCACCAGCTTTGTTGCCCTCCTCTGGACTCATTCAAGGACCTTCACATCCTTCTTAAACTGTGGCGCCCACAACTGCACGCAGTACTCAAGGTGAGGCCACACCAATGCTGAATACAGCGGGATAATCACCTCTTTTGACTGGCTGGTTATACTGTGTTTGATGCACCCCAGGATGCGGTTTGCCCTCTTGGCTGCCAGGGCATGCTGCTGACTCATATTGAGCCTGCTGTCAACCAGCACCCCCAGATCCCTTACTGCAGGACTGTTCTCCAGCCACTCCTCTCCCACTTGTGCCTGGGATTACTCCATCCTAGGTGCAGAATCCAGCATTTCAACTTGTTAAATTTCATCGCATTAATCATAGCCCAATGCTCCAGTCTTGGCCAGAGAGATGAGACATTGCAATGACTGCAAACTGACAACGTCCCTACTTATGTAGGCTCCTAACACTCAAAACCTTCCTTTCTTTATACAAATTTCTTCAGATGAAGAAGTCTGATGCAGACGTGGCAGCAGATGTATTATAGAAAACAAACTCTGTGAAACTGGAGGTAAAACACAAGCCACAGTTATGTGCTTGTAACCATCTGTGGGTTTTTTTAAGCACAGAGAAGAGGTTGTTGGAGTCACCTGTGCCTCAGCAGGTGACCTTCCCAGCCAGTTGGCGTTGTCACAGGGAGTGCCTCTAAAACTCAAATTCATGTTGGCAGGCTTCAAGTGGCTGTGGCAGCCAGGGGAGCCGTGAGAAGTTTTCTTCCACAGCTCCGCAAGAGGCAACCAAAAACTCCAGGCTCTCCTGGGGGAGGTCAGCTGCAAGCACCGGGTGTCAGCAGGTGGAGGAGCTGGTCGCGTGGGTGGGGAGCTTGCTTTATACTCACCAACCTGGCAAGAGGCAAACAAAAGCCTTGGGAAATCCCAGCAGTTTATGCAGCTCTGGTGATTGCCAGGAGCCACTCGTGAGGCTCAGCAACTTTTGGTGACCCACCTGGGCAGGCACAGGCAAACGTGGTCAAGCTTGGGAGCCCAGGAGTAGGAGTAAAGTTGAACTCTGCAATCTCTCTCCCAAGACGCCTGACAAAGGCAGACGTGGGACTGCCAGAGACATGTGAGTCATAGCAACCTCCGAAAGGGAAAGGGTGAGCTGAAGGGAGGATAGCATGTTTATACCTTGGGATCAGAGGCATGTTGGGATTAGTCTCTGCTCTAGTGCTCTGTTAAAGGAGCTCCTTTTATTGGAGCACTTGGAAAGTCCTCTGTAGTCAATACAGTCTCCAGCATGATCTTACTGTCTTTATTATTTGCCCATATCAATACGGTGCTATTTCCATCCCAAAAGTTAAGACAGAATAATTGTGCACTATATTTTCAAAAGCAGGCCCCATCTCCAAATCCATTGGATATCTCTGAAAGCTCTAGACAGTGTTCTGTATCGTAAAAGTTGTAGCCTATGTATAAAATAAATATTTCACTAGTGGTGTGCAGCTGGTATAATGGATATTATATCTAATACTGCAAAAGCTCAATCTCTTCATGTGAGGAAAGAGAGAAAACTAGGTAATACACAGATTTCCAGAAGGAGAAAGAAATGTGTTTCTTGCCCACACAAAGAGTGTTCAGCACAGTTATATACAAACGGTTAGGATGATTTGTCAATGTTGAAGTTCAACATTGTACTCACACTAGATTTACTAAAAGAGTTCCTACATACAGTAGGCATAGAAAATAAAAATAAGTGCATCTATATAGTCACTGGGAACAAATAACTGTTTATTTTCTATCAATAATGCATGAAGAAAAATAAGAGAAATAAATGCTTTTTTAATCTTTGCAGAAGAGCTCTTTCATTCTAATTTCCCCATCCGTTGCAAGGTGGTGTGCCGGTTCACAAGCAATGAAAGCACTGAAAAAAAATCAGTCGTCAGATCTGTTGTTTCTCTCATAATAGGGAAGTTCCAGGTTTTAATCAACTTTGGAAGAAGGGCACTCTCAAAAGATCATTCCAGGCATTTTGATCACAGGCTAGTGATGAGCTTACAGAAATCTGTAAAGATCATGTTAGGTTTTTAAAAGTTCTGTTTACCACCTATAACTGCTCATTCGCTGCATTTCCATTGCTGTATTTTTCTCTTCTGCATATTCATCAAGGAAGGCTGCATTTGCCCAAATGGTTTAATTTGAAAATGGTTGTGCTAGTGCATGTTAAACGCTTGCAAACTGTCTAAGTTTCTGGAGATTGCTCTGTGTCCATGCCATGTCCTTCTGGCTTCCAAGCTTTTCTTAGTTCCTGCTTAGTGTCTTAATGTTTTATTGTGTTTACAGTCATGATACAGATGACTGAGGTTGTCAGGAAAGTTCAGAATATCAAACACACATTTCAAAAGTATTTAATTGTTCCCCCCTCCCTTCTATTTTCTCTTATGGAAATACAGGATTTTCCTTGGCCTTACAAAACATCTTTGATAGATATACAAGTTGCCCGTGTGCCCTTGCCATGTGCTCACCTGCGGGAGCAGCTCTGTGCTGGTGGTCTGATGGCTGAACTGGGAGCAGGCGGGTCATGCTCTCCTCTGTGCTCTGAAGATGGGTCAATGACAGCTTCGCGAGATAGGTCTTCTTCGTCTGACTGCCCCAGAAGTTCTGTTAAGATGAATCAAGATATATCAGGCTTACTTAATTTAAAAGTACCAATCAAGTTGCCAACTGTTTGCCTTAGATGTCAATAAGGACAAGGGTGTCCTCTCTTGTCATGGATCAAATCAAATGGAAAACCATACGCTTATAGAACTTCCACCCTTGACTTTTCCCCCTGAAAAAGAGGCCAAGTAGCTAACGACTGGCAACAATAACACATCCAAGAGTTTTTGGAAGGGAGGGAGTGAGCATGTGTTGGCTTTAGTTAGCAAGGAGGAAATGCCTTCTCTAAATTGTCAGCTACAGAAGGTCTAGCTGGCTGCCAAAGACTGCTGCGTGTGAGTATTTCACTGTTGCCATACGGCTCAAAGTCTTATCAATTGGCCTGTTCCCCCACAAGGGTATGTGTGACTCCTTCCTTTAAAAATAAAGACTTTCCTTAGCTTTGTTTCAAAATATTTTGGTTCCCAATCAAGACCTGAAGTCTTCAAGTAGGTGAAGGAGGGGCCTCCAATTCCCAAGTTCCAGTCTGAGCCCTTTGGGGAAAGAAATTGTTTGAAAATACCCAACCACTTAAAAATATAGAGGAGGAATTGCATATTCTAGGTGTGAGACTTAAAATAAATACATAAAAAATTTAATCAAACCCCAGGCTAGCAGAGTTTGGATTAAGGAAAAAAATCCTGTTACAGATAAAGACTTTAAAAGATTTTTCTCAAAATCGTAAGACCCTTTTGCATTTTTTCTTTTTTAATCCTGTTTTTCTCCCCTTGTTCTCTGCCTTCCCGGATCCTGTATAAGCTAATCTGCACGATACCCATGGCAACACCATGGGGCAGTGCGAAGAATATAATGCTCTTGCGAGCATTGCCATACTGCTAGTTTACATTTTGGCCAGAGACCCAGAATGCTCACCGGCTTAGGAGGGCAAATCTACTTGTAAGTGTTTCTGAATCTCCAAGTCCTAAAAAGTTAATGCCGTAAGATTGCTGCAGACTATTTCTTCTCTTCATGCTACCTAAATATTATTAGCATCTGTCGTGTGAGAGAGGGTGAAGTGTGGCAACCAATTTGGCTTTCTCGGGTAACTGATATTCTCTGCCTGTGTGGCCATTTCCCACACATAGAGCAATGTGGGGAATCGCTGAAAGCAACCAACTTGGTCAGGGGCAACACACCTCCAAGCATGCACACCACATTACAATAAAGGAGCTAAACTGGCCGTGGTGCGATTTCTCCTCTACCTTGAATAAAAAATCCAAAGATAAAAAAAGGAGGGGAGAAAAAAGGTGTACGAGCAATGCTCTACATCTAGGAAACTCAACTCAAGGGCAAGTAAATACATTTCTCTGGAGATCTCTTCTTGGAGCCTGTTGCAGAGTGAGCAGCCAAGAGAAGGAGGGGAGCAATATGGAGAACTTAAAAAGGCGCAGGAGAAACTGCTTTTGATATGTGTGAAGAGCTCTGGAAAAGGGCTTAAACAAAATTCCTGTTGATGTGTGTGTAGGCAAAATCTACCGCAGCTCTCGTGGGACAAACTTTGACAGCCTCTTCTTGGGAAGACAGCTCTCACTGCCATGCTTCCACCTGTGAACCGAGTCTTTGGTCCTGAAGAGCCTCCCTCTTCACTTGGCCTTAGCTTTTAAGGAGGGAAATGTTAAACCTTTTAGTTTTCTAAATGTCAAAGCTAAGACATACAGTGTGAGTCATGATGGTGTAATTAATCTTTTTTTTCCTCTTTTTTTCTTTTTCCACCTACTCAGAAATGTTTAAGGCCTACATAACTTACCCCTCTGAACTTACAAACTTTCACAAGTATACGATGTCCATGGCTTCTCCTTAGACATCACTCCTGAGGTTGACCTAGCTCCAAGGAGCAGTGGCATTTCAGAACGTAAAACCTTGAGACATGCCAAGAGGAGTGTGTATTGAGAAAGGAAACAAAACAGGATTGGGTCAGCTTTGTCTGGATCTCTTTCCATCATACTATTAATTTGCATTTTCTCGTACCTGCTGAGAACCAGATCTGAATAAATCACAGCCCTCTCATGTCAATCACTTCAGTGTAACTCACGCATGTGCTCTGGGTGGGACCTAGCAGTTTTGTAATGTGGAGTGGGCTACAGTTTGGATGTGTCCAGTCCTCGTGTGGCATATTTCTAATATATGAACGCTATAAGCAATTATAACCATGGCCACCGACTTTGATATTTTGCGCTGTGTATGCAGCACAGCTACACCTTGTTTAGTAATGCTACTGGATCCATAGGAACCTCATGGAAAACAGAGCAGTCTGTCATATGCAAGCACGCATGTAGCCAAAATTGGGGGATGAGGGGGGTTCTTACCCCAGGAGTGCAAATATATTTCTTTGCACTTTCATATCTAAATTAAATACCTGAAACTGACCTCAAGTTACGAGTATTGAACCTATTCTAGTCTGAGTATACAGCTGCAGTGTTGCAGTAGAACATTAGATAGGATCAGATGCCAGGAGTGGTTCAAAGCCACAAAAACATCAGATATGAGCTCTAGAGTAAAGAAATAAACATTTTTGTTGTGGGACATTGGACTATGTTCCCTGTGAGAAGTGCTACAGCAGGAAGAACAGATGCGCAAGGAACACTGTTTAAACAACACAGCCCTTCCCAAACCAGAGGCAACATATCCCACGTTTAATTAAAAAGGGAAGGATTTTGGCAACAACGCCATAGAGCTGGGAGAAGGTGGTGGTCCTCACATCTAGATGAGGGCTCTGGCTAGGATTTGGTGCTTAATAAATGCTTGCCTTTGTGCTAGCATCACAAGTTGCACCTAAGATTTCGTATTCAGGTAATCTAGGATCTTCCTTTGGCTTATTGCAAAATAAACTCTTGCTGTTTTTAATTCTAACGTAGTATTTGCTTATCATGTTAGGATCTGGGGATTTGAATCTGAATTTGAATTTTAAAAACTTGAGAGTTGGTATCACGGCTAACGTTTCATCACTAAAGTCATTTATCAGATGCAATAATATGAATTATATTGTGTCTTTATCTACAAAATCCCATTTGTCATGATCAATATTAGGATAATGTTGTACACATACAACTGCACAATGCACATTCTGCATTTCCAAAATCTGCTGATAGCTGCTATTGCTATATCTAGTGCCTGTCTGAAATAGCCAAATACGTTTCTTTACAAGTCCACTAAAAGTTTTCCTACGCTTTAATGAGCAGGATGCTCTCTGAAGACCGTATGCAGGTGATGAGATCTCATGTCTTCCCTGCTCATATATGTGTCATTATTTAACCGTATCTATTCTCTTTTGGATCTGTGTCTACAAATCAGAAGCTGTTTCCATTCTCCAGTACCCTTCACTGGACTTTCAGGGATAAAAATGCATTTCAAAATGTGCAATCCTATGGTAAACTGAAAATCTTCTTTTAATATTGTTTGCAAAATTGACAGCTCTACTTAACAGAAGCCATTAAATTATTTACAAAATAGGAGCTCTTCTTGTAAAAATATGGCCTTTTTTGGGCATGAAAAATAAACTAGTTGATAAGCAAGAGATAAGCCATTTGACTTCTTCTTTGTGTGCCCAGCATGGTATGCAGAGCCAATTCTGTACAATCTGATGTTTACAGAGCAATCGTAATGTACGACCTCCTTAGGCAACAGGGACACAAGAAGCCTTTAAAATGCTGAAGCAAGCATTTAATCAGAACTCTTCATGCTGATCTTTGAAAAATTCAATAAGTTCAAAAAATGTAACTCCTTCTAAGGATAAAATATCAGTTTTTTGCTTCAGGAGTTGCAAGTATATCCCAATAAACTCCCAGTGAACCACACAGACTTCAGACATACTGCTCTTTTTTTTTAAAAAAAAGTAAATAGTAGAGTTTTTCTGAAAGAAACAAATCAAGGGTCTGAAGAAATGCAAATGGTTAAGCAAAGCGAGTGCTGTAAAACAGTATAGTTTAGTAATAACCCAAACAATCACACTTTTTTTTTAGGCATTTAAACAAATTCTTTTTTTTACCTGAATAGCTATTCCCATGTGAATAAGTTCATATCTCCTTTTATTATGCATTAACTTATTTTTTTATTTATTTTAATTTTTTATTTTGACCTGTTGAAATCATGCTTTTGTGAGTTTTTGGGTTTTTGTGGGGTTTTTTTAAGGCAAATAACTGCTGCAGGAGGCAGATTGAGCATGATCTCACGCATTATCAGGTTGCTCCACCTTAACTCTACCCCAGGTTTTCTCAAACTACATGAAGGTATTTCTAAAGCCACTGGGTAAAACTCTTTTAGTACCAAAATTAGTGGGAACTTCCATTGGTGACTTGAGTGTGGTCAGCTCTTTTTTCTGGCTACAATTGTTTTCCTTGAAAACATCTTTCTAAATAAACAGATTCTAATAAAACTGTTTAATTTCGACAAATTCCTGCAGGGAAACCACACAGCTTTGTTTGTATGTGTGGAAAAATATAACTCTAAACTTCTCTGCTTCTTTTAGTCTAGTTTTCCATGGCTTCTTATTTTTAGATTATTTTTGTGCTGTTTTGTTAATTCCCAGTGCTGACATGTTTTCATTTGACAAATATAAATTGTTGAAATACTGTTTTTATAGTGCTTTCAAAACCCATTGAGAACAGCTGCTATTGCTGAGAGAGCTGGAAAAGGTATATTAAATCAGAATATCTCCCATCTGTGTTGTAATTTAACAATTTGATACCTGAGAAGATAAGGCACTTCAATCACTACTAAGTAGAAGCAACCCTTAATGGTAGCGTAACGTGTCATTATTTCACTAGTTGGATATTAGGCATATTAGCAGCAGCAAAACTGCTTCAGTGGGTGTGCCAGGAAATTTAAGAATTAAAATTAAAGTTATGTGATAAAACTAAAGAAGTAGTTAACATTTATAAACAACTCCTCTTTTTTTTTGTAGCGTAGATGGTTATATTTCACTTAGCAGTCTTCTGCAGCTTGCAGTGAAACCTGGCTTTAAAACTTTCTGCAAATGGAAATGCCAAGCCTTTACTAGCTCTGGCTGAGATTTCAATCTCTACTACTCATTTGCTCTGCTAGAATCATACACAAAATTAAGCTAACCACTATATAGGCTGAATAGTTCATTTTGTATCTCCCTGGAGCCTAAGTAATCAGGTTCTTTAGGAACCACCCTAACAGTGCCAATATTATTTAATTTAAAAAGAAAAGGTGTGTCTTACAGGGTGATCCAGATGTGGTAGTACCAAGCTGTGATGGGTCGCCAGCTGAAAGAGACTGAATAACCCAGGATTTGCTTCAGTTCCAGGCCCTTTCACTTCAAAGGCTTGACTAGTGTCCCAGCAATAGAGATCTTGCACCTCTAGATTTTATCGGTTTCCCGAACCATGTGAAGTTTGCCTTGTAATCTTGGCAGCGGGCAAGCGGCTCTCCTCTTGGCTGTCAATGCATGTTAACAAGCTGGAGTGCCAAGACAAAAGATGAGCAACCTAAGGCTGCTATTGCTCAGTAATTACAGCAGGCACAGGAGGGAGGACATTCCTGGTGACTAGGCATTTTCTTTGTTTGGTAAGTGGTACTTTAGACCAGGTCTTTTTTTTTCTTTTTTTCATTTTAAATTACTATCTAGAAATACCTGTTCTAAAAGAAAGCTGGGCAAAAGCTGCTGGTGAGCAGAGACATTCCCATTGTTTGGGGTGAAGGCTGCAGCAGTGGAAATGTGGGTGCATGCTCCAGAGCATCTCAGCAAAAGCATTCAGGGAACACCTGATTATTCTTAAGTGATGCTCTAGAGACTCCACAGAGGCAAGCCCCAACCCACAATGGGCAAAGCAGGCGCTGCTGAACTTGCGTGTTCCTTCAGCTGCTCTTCGTGACACCGGTGTATGGGGCACACCCTCTGCTTGGCACTTCCAGCCCAAGGACTGAATGTCTCTGCTCCCGGCTTCTGCCCTCCAGGCATCCAGAGCAGGGAGATGTGCCGGCCAGACCGGAGGCAGGTAGGCTCAGGGGAGAAGAAAACCATTTCAGGGGATTAATTGAAAGAGAAATACATCTGCAAACACAAGATGCAGAATGGAAGCCTGCAAATAAAGCTGCCAGCTGGAAGCTGGCCAAACTGATAAAGCAGAAAAGAAACTGAGGGTTAAATGTTTTGGATGCTGAAGGCTTGGAGTTCAAAGAGGAGCTCAAGGAAACTCCCAGCCACCAAGTCCATACAAAGAGGCTCTAGGCAAACACAAGCCTTCTGCAGGACAGCTTTGTCCCAAACAGAGTTTCCGAAAGGGAATAGTTCAGACGAATGGTTAAGGGATATCTTTTGGCACCTGGGAGCCAAAAGTGCAAGGGAATACGATGCCCACAGGTGAGCTATGGCTGAGGGGCAGAAGGAGTTGCGTTCCACAGGAAATGGATGAGAAGTGCATCTGCCCACATTGGGTTGAAAGAATAATGTGTAGCTGCGGATGTATTTTCATTGCTTGGTAGAAAGAGGCAGAAGGAAGCTGCTCCTCCAGGCCAGGAGGTGAGGGAAACCAGGGTAAGGCTGGAGGTCACTCTGCCTTCCCTGGAGCATCAGGTCCTGTCCACGTCAGGAGGGGGGTACTGTACCTGATGGCAACCCAGTCTTCACCAGGTATGTAAGGACTGAGGGACTGCAACTAGAAACTCCTGCCTAAATCCCAGGGAGAAAACACTATTAGAAGGATGCTTCCTTTTCCAAAGAAAACCTGTTTCAGGTTTGCATGGGCTACTGTTTTCTATGCAGTTGATTGGGGGTAGGAAAGCCACCTTTTTCCACTGGACCAGGAAGCTGTACTCAAAACAGAGGATGTGACAACTGGTGATGTGTCTCTCTGATATAACACTCTCCATGCCAGGCCCTTCTCGTGGTTTTGTGACAAGGACCCTGCATTTCCAGCACTGACCATCCCCTAGAGGCTATACAACAAGACCACCTTGGTCTTCAGACAGCCTTTTTTTTAATCAGCTGAGGTGATTGTCCGTTACAAATGAGGTCTGCATCATTTCCCATGCTGCAGTGGGGTACGAGAGCAGCACGAGGACAGCAAGGCCTGGCTGTGTAACACTAAGGCTCTTAGTGCAGGAATTACATTGACAGGTGGCAAAGCCTCAGTTGTATCAACACTTTTTGAGCAGGTGCATAACTGTGCCATAGCGCTGGAGCAAGGCTAAAGTTCAAGAGTTAGCTAATTGTATCTCTCTCAAAAAGGAATTGCCCCAGACCAGTTAATTTGTCAAGATAACGAATTGCAGCAATTCTCCTCATTTGGAGCTGGGCCACTAACACTGATCTGAACTGTATTTAAACTCTTGATGACAAAGACTGAAAAAGATATTGCAATACTTGAGGTACAGGTTCCTAAAGCAAAACTGCATGTACAGCTGGAGTTGAGAGGCAGCAAGGGCATGTGAGTACACATCCTGCATATCCCTTAGATATGAAGAAATTCCCTGGGGCACTGACTCTGGTGCCTGGGCAGGCAGAGTTCATCTTGAATCTTTGGGAGTGGTGGAGGTCCAAAAAGGATAATATAGTACCCATCAAGTCTTGATTTCTGCAATATGAGATAACATGAGCAGAATTTTTACCTCCCCCCTTCCAAAAAAAGAAACAGACCCCAAAAGTACTGATTTGAAGTTATTGAAGGTTTTCTGGTAGCTGCAAGAAAAAAAAACCCTCCGTGGGCCTGATGCTGTGATTCCCATGGCACTATATTCTCCCAAGCCCCAGATCACTACCACATTTTTCTTTTCTGTGCAGCACTAGAGATGAACAAGTTTGGAGGAGAGGAAAAGCAGAAGAAAGCTTCAGTAAAAATGCAGGCTTAGCCCAATGACTGTCCTCTATTTCTGCTGAAAGTGAAGTAGACAGCATCAGGTAAAATGAACTGATGTATGTTCTTGTGCCAGACCTTATCCTCTGGCTGCCAGGCATTCCTTCCCTCACAAGAGAAACATGGACCAGAATAAATCCTGTACATTGACTCAGGGGAACTGAAAAGAACCAGGGATGAGCAATACCGTTCCTGAAGGATGCTCCAGACATGCTTAAGTTGGGGAGTGGGACCAACTTTCCCCAGGCTTCACTGGGGTGCTCCTCCAAAGAAGCCAGGGCAAAGCCTCTGCTGCTACTGGCATCTCCTATGAGTGGACACACTGAAGTCTCTTCCATTTGTGCTCCAGCAGTGCTCTTTAGTGTTAGAAAAAGCAGGAATGTTTCCAGAAATTATTTCATGCTGTTAGGTTAAGCAGAAATAATGTCAGGTAAAGACAGAGAAGCATGCAAGACCTTTGACAAAGGCAACCTGACTCTTGCCTTGCATTGGCACACCCTCTCCAGGAAATGGATGCACTGAAAACAAAATTGGTTGTTGATGACTGTGCGACTATGTCAGTGCCTTAAAAAGTATTAACATGAGAAATTAGCCAGACAGCTCATTTCAGAATATTCCTGCTGAATGGTCTACTTAGGAATGAAATTACTTTCTTTCTCATGTTATTCAGAATAATCATTATCTACCTGTAAGTCCACTTAATTTAGAAAAGCAAAGTGGCTTTTATTTTGGAATAAGTGCATCCACAGGCAGAGTTCTTTCAAAATAGCTAATCTGGTCATTGCTACATGTAAACAAGCCCTTATAAATCGAAGGGGATGGTAAAGAACACATGAAGGTATGGCTCAGGACTTCTTACTCAATTTGCAAGCACTTATTTAGACCTGTCTTCCTCAGGGCTAATATGGTGATCAACAGAGCTTACAGAGAGACAGGTTCAATTTAAACAACATAGTCATATGTTTGAAAAAGAAATGAGCTTTTGAAAACTGTCTCCTCCTGTTGTCCCCTCAAGTTCCAAGTCTATCTTTCTTGAGTTGATCCTCACTTTTAAATAGCACAGTCAAGTGGCAATCTAGGATTTAGTAGATCTCAGAAGTGTTGATTGCCTGTAAGGTTGGGTCTAAGGCTGGTAGGGTCTGGAGATGAAGTGCGTGCAGCCTCTTCTAGAACAAGCGAGTGACTGATAAAGGGTAACTACGTTGCTTGCAGCTAGTTTCTTGGCTTGGGCTGCAGCAGAAATGTCTTGCTGTGTGCAGATTGCAAAGAGAGGCTTAGATGTTAAGGTAGAAAATTATAGAAAGAACAGATCTTTGCAGGATGGGTTATGTCATCTTGTGCAACATGTAGGGTGCTTATCTGTTTTTCTTCCCAATACTTTTCTGTTGCTAGAGTGCTCCTGGGAAAGAAAGGGCCATCTCAGACTGGAATCTGGGCTGAGGTTGCTCTGACTGTGTTTGTGGTCGTTTAGTGCATGTGTCCACACAGCGTGGCAGCAGCAAGAGCTATGTGGGAGATGTGAAGTGACCTAGATCAGCACCCCTAATTCCTGGAGCTGTGCTAGTTGCTCCATCCTGTGCAAGTGTGATGTGAACCAAATAACAGTCATGTTAGAGACTGACCTTGTTTTCTTGGAGAAACCTGTGTAAAAATTGATATAACAACACTCTTGACACTTACCTCACAGGATGTTGTGAAGCTTAATTAAATGTGCGCAAAAGCATTTTGAGATCCTTAGATGAAAGATGTTTTTATAAATGCAAATTATAATAATTATGGCTAGTAACCACCATCAACTACTGAAACAATTAATTCAGGTTGCCACAGGCCATCACAACAACGTGTGCAAAGAGGCATCAGCCATTTAATGACATACATGTTGCGTGAGAACTCAAAGCCTTAAAAATGTTGTAAACAAAGAGGAAAAAACTACATACTCCAGGCTTGCCCCTGCTGGGTGCAGTTGGTGGAAGTTTCCTCTATTTCTGCCATCACCCCCATGTTTGCATTGTGACTCGTCCCCAAGGAGAAGAGCCCACCTTAAAGACTGCATCAGTGGGATCATTTTAAGTCCTGATGATTTTTATATTTAACATCGCAAGGAAACTGAAAATGACTGCAAATAGCTTGGCTCACAAAAATCAGGAAATACGTAGATATAACTCTGTTTTTCGTTAAATTCTCCGTCTGACCCCCCAGCCCAGCCCACTTATAGCATCACAGAATAGACTTTGGCTACAGGGTATTATCCAGCTGACTTTCCAAGGGCGAAAACAAAAGCTAAGCAATCAAGATGTGTCTGGCCAAATACTTAAAGGCCCAGTGCACACATTTAGCTGACAACTGACTGAAATCTGAACCATTTTGCTCAGCCTTTCTTGTTGCTTCAAAACTGATTTGGGTTTAAATAGCTAAAACCTACAGGTGTTTAAATGCTCTCCCTTGTCAGCAGAACAGCCTCATCAGACATGGTCTGAGGATGTGGTCAGACTGGAAGACCCCACAGGTGAATCCCAAAAAGCAGGCTAGCCCACCTGTGCCCCTCAGGCTTATTTCATTGCTCGCCTTTAAAGACTAAAATTCAGAAGAGTAGTAGTTACTAAGCATCCAACTTACCAAAGCAATTAGGCTAAATGCACTGCAGCTAGAAATTTAAGCAATGCACTGAATTTAATTTGAGAATTCATGGTCATAAGACTGAAACCTTTAACATTTAACCTAGCAGCAAATTATATCAGCTTTCTGATCAAGTGAAAAATTCTATGCTATTGAAGTTTGAAAATGGGAAGCACACACTTATTAAAAGGAGGGGTTTTTTTTCTTTTTCTTTTAATGAAGAAAAACTTCGGACCAGTTAGTTGCCTCATCCAAATAATGGAGAAATGGGAATACTATCTGTAAATAAAGCCCAAATTACAAAACAGTATTGCTTTCTGGCCTCTGCCAGACTAATGTGCTCATAGTCAGTGGGTTTCAAGGAAAAAAAAAGTTACTCATGCTGGAAGGTTGGACAGACTAAATTTAGTCTGCTATCAACGAGCTTAATACCTGCAGAGTTTAACAGGAGCTAGCTTTCCATGTACCAAAATTGAAAATGCTTATATGTTTTTTCAGTCCCTTTAAAAACACTGACTTTCTACAATACCTTTTGTGCTTTAAGAATTAGGATACTAAGTTGGGAATTTCTTGGATAAGTTTTCATAAAATGAGGGCCAAGTTTTTATGGGGTTCGTGTGTGTGCATGTATCTGCATAGAAAATTAGCAACACTGGTGCAATGTATAGAAAACATGCTACACAGTAGGTACCAATATGTTATTTTAAACCTACAAATTATACAACTTTATGTATATATGCAAGCTGTGTGTTTGCACACACATGCACATAAATATACACACACAATATGCATACTGACATCCTGTTGCCAGGCTCTCTTAATGACACTTATACGGTGCTCTGTTCAGTATCTCTTGGCTAAATCCTACAATACGAAATAAAACTTGGACACATTTTCCAAATGCACCTCAAGGCACTAGGAGATAAAAGAAGTTGGGGTATTAGAGCAGGTCTTGTTTTAACCATCTCTGGAGCACCCTGACTGACACTTTACAATTTACAAGAAAGGTGTGGCTAATAAAGCCATTGAAGCAGATATAAGGGCAGGTCCTCCCTGATAGGCATTTACGGCCCGTCACTCACCTGCTCCAGCGCTTTGCTGCACAGACTTGCTGATAACCACCAGCACATTCTGTGGTTCAGGTGCCCAAAGGCCTTAAAAGCCGATGTGACTGTATCGGCATCTGAAAACCTCAGCTGATGGGTTGACACTTTCCTTCCCACCCCTTACCATTAGAAGACAGTAATTCAGAGGGAAAAAGTAAAGCTTTGGAAAGAGGACACACTATGCTTTGTACGTCCTTTCGAAGGGGAAATGCAACCTTGTAGAAACAGTGTGTTTTTCATTTCCAGGCTGTTCCTTCCACTCCCTGGGAAGATCTTAATCTGACTGGTATCCCTCAATTACAGAGTGGCATGAATACCAGAATGTTGGTTTTTTTTAAAAAACCTCATGGAGGTAGTTTACACTATATGCTGCCTTCTGCGAACACAAATACTTTCTCCCTGCCTATTTAAATAAACTCTGTCAGCAGGAGCAGTGGCTGCAGATGCCGCTTGGGAAGCTCAGAGCCCTGGAGGGAGCTGTGGGCAGCTCCTGGAGTTGCTTGTGCTTCTGAAGGTAACCAGGAGGAAAGTCCATGGGAAGTGATGCAAAGCGCTGACACTTGATGCCAGGGAAAAAAAATCACCATGGCTCCTGCTGGAGTCCCCTCACTGCCCCGTTTCATTCCCTTTCTTGCTCCTCTTTTCATTGAAGTAGACAACAGGAGTTTGGAGATAAGATTCTGTCTCAGACAGATGTTCACCTTTTCAGAAAAAAACACTTTTTTTTTTTAAGAGAAGGTAATTAACCTAGACTGCATTCTCCGATATCTGTTGAATACAGCATTGCTTGTCAGCCACTCCTTTCATCACATAAAGTGCATTGTGTATCCATGGAAAGCAATTAATGTTCAATAGGGAAAGTTTGCCCTTACAAAGCATTTTTCCACATTCCTGCATTGCTGCAGCAATCTTTTTCTTTCCTTACATGCCACCACCAGTCCTTCTCACACAGATGTGCATCACCCAGAGGTGTTTACTATCTATCTGGTTGTAACTGTGTCCTTGTAGTCCTTCCTTACAGCCTGACTCTGCTCCCTCTGCCTCTTCTCTGACGCGGGTGGAAACTCTTCCTTGCATGTCACATTTTGTGGGACATTTTTGGACTGGTTTAGGCTGCAAGTGGGAACTCAGCCTACTGCAGGGAGAAGGGATCAGTCAGAGGGAAACTATCACCATGATCCTTTCTGATCTGTAAAGAGCGGCTTGAAGCAATACTCTCTCTACAAGAACAGCACTCAGTTTAAAGCAGGCTTACAGCTCTCTGCTGCTTTCAGGTCTATTTTACTAAGGATTTTGCTTCAAAATCAGCAAAATTACCTGTGGACTCACCTAAACTAACACTGGATGAGAGTGCAATGTGAGCAGGTTGTGCCTGGCCCCAGAGCCTCTACTTACACCTATCCTGGGGCCCCAGTGGAGCAGGGGGTACAGCCAGCTACAATGGCCAGTGCTGGGGGCTTCTCGAACTGCTAGCCCAGCTGGTGTTTTCATCTGCTCCCTTTGTACCACAAACAAGAAGAAGGACCTGGTCTGAAACCACATGTAAAAATAAGGAGCTCTTCAATTTATATTTCTGAAGTCAAAATAGATGTGTAGGATAGCAGGAACTTTCAAGCCCCCATGAGTACCAATATAAAGAAAGGTTTAATCACCGCTATTTAAAATAATACAAAGCAAAAGAGAGTTAGGATGTAAGTAAACTAAAGTATAGGAGACAGCTTTCTAGGCAAGCTGAGTAGCGTAAGGAGTGGAAGAATATCATCGTGGCAACACTTAAGGTGAAAATGGTCAAGGATTACTTCACAATCTTGTATTAGCAGGTGGCTGGAGCCATTTAATCAGGCATCTTTTCTATTCCTAATGCCTATAATTATCTATTATAAAGACAAGGTCAAACTGGCACATGAGATTTTTCTTTCCCCACCCCCAGCTTGAAGGGGGGCAGGGCTACCAAATTTTGGAAGTCTTTGCTCTCATAAAGAGAACTGCAGCTATCCAACTTGGGGAATTGTAGCAGAAATGGTACCTGAGGATCCTTGCCTTGGCTAGGATTACTCTGGGCTGTGCAGTGCATGCTCAGGACTAACCACTCCTGTGTCATGCAGTTACTACAAAACTGGAAGTAGCTAAAAGAAAAGCCAGCATGCTCAGATGCTTATCACAGCAGCATGGTGCTACTCAAGATTTAATCTATCAATATAAAAAAAACCCCACCAAATTTAAGCAATGCTCATGATCTCTTCCATCTCAAAGGAGAGAAGAGGAAGGCAAAGCTGAATCCAAATGATCTTGCACAACAGATTCCCTGATCCTGGTAAAGGCCAAGCTGATTTAGCCATTATGTTGACCTGACTTAAATCTGCTTAAAGTTAATGGTGGAAACATTTCCAGTTCCAAACATAAGGCAAAAAAATGCTATCCTACAAGTACTTGAGGTATTCTCAATACCAGAGGCAACTGGAGAATATTTTTAAAATTAATTTTCTTCTGAAAGTACTTTTTTTCCCAAAACTGATTGTTATTTTAAAACTGTACTCACTTTCAAAACTCTCCTGTAACTAAAAACTGTTTGCTACCTTTGCCATCTCATTTTTGGGAACTGCCTGAAACTTTGTTTAAAAACAATTGCAAACTCCTTAATATATGTCATGTTTTTACTATTTCTTCATCATGCCTACCACTGATACACCAAAATAAAGTAGTATCTCAGACACAAAAAGTTGCTTTAAAACTAGTTTTTAAGTTTTTATATCCTTTTCTTCTGGATGAGTGGAACTTTTAGTTGTTTTTCTAATACAGTAATGTAACCAACTTGTGCAGGACCCATCTATAAGCATCAGCATCGGCAGGCATCAACTTACATGAGTAATTTAACATTTGCATATGGGTAAAGCAGTTTATCTCCTGCAGACTGCAAATTACTAATAGTATTGACTGTTTCTTTTGCCCCAAAATAGGGTGTCAGATCACTGTGTGCAGAAGCTTTGTCCTGGTTTTGTAAATATCGCACTTTGACAACTGCAGCACCAGGAACCTGAGACACACTGAATGAAATGCAAACAGACTTATCTGTTAGTAAATAACTTCAGTTAGGTGATGGAAAAACCTGAAATAAAATGTTTCTTGCTTTCTTCAACCCTCTCCTTCCTCTCACAGTTACATATTGCATTTTCCCTAAGTCGAAAATGAGAAGTTTAGGATGGGGTGGCACCCCTGCACGCCCCGGAATAGCCTTTGTGTATCATGGTTGTTGTCACACTGACACCTAATGGCAGATATGAACTAGAGTATTACGGCTGATTTCCCAGGGGTGTGTTTTTACCCTATGTTGTAAAAATTCCTTCAAATTATAGAAAATAAGTAAGCTTACAAAATGGACTTCACCTGACTGTGTGGTTAACCTCTGGGAGGGCAGCGCTGGAAACGCAACACCAGCGGGGAAAAGCTGAGGGTGCAGTGCTGGATTAGCACGACAAGAGCAAGGAGCTGTGGCATGGGACTCGGATGCTGCCAAAAGGATGGGCAGCCCATCACAGAGAGCTCACACAGTCCCCAAAGGAAAACAAAAGCACTGAAGACTAAAATGAGCTGGCCAAAGTCATCCAGTAAGTTGGTGATGGCTGGAAAGGTCTAAATTAATCCAGTCCTGATCCTGCTGTATTGTTTCTGATCCTGACGAGTGGGCAGCAAAGCTCTCAAACACACAAGGGAATAGGTTGGGACGAGTGTAGTTGATAATAATATATGAAAACAAGGCATTGACTAAAGCTCATGCTTCCTTCAGGAATTTTTGAGGAAATCAGGAATTTTTCCAGAATGTTTTACTGTTAAAATTGTTTATTATGGTGATCAGAGTGGAGTCCTGTGGCCTTAATTCTTTCCTTACATACCTAAGAGGCAACAGCAGCACAGTCCGTGGGACCACCTGGGCTTACGTTACAGCAGACTATGCCCACACGGGCTCTGTATCCGCAGCTGTGAGCTAAATATCTCACCATTTGGTGGCTAAAAGCAAGGGCCTAAGGTAAGCACTTTGTGGCTGTTGTTCTTTGGCCACAGTGCATCCTATGTAGTAAAATAAATAATTAATTGTAGCCATATTGTTTCATCTGGTTAGTAAAAGTTTGTATTATTTAGGCAGAGGTGTGGTGAAATTTAGCAATGAACTTCCAGTGATGATTCAGGAGAAGTTTAGACTGGGTCCCAAACCCTTCCTTCTGTGGGTTACATAGCACAGTCAGAGGGTGAGTTCATGTAAGGCTCCTGATGGTTCATGAGCAGCAACACTTCCAGCTGATGTAAGATCAAGTCCTGGGGTTATTCTGCAAGGTCTCTGGGATGGCCCCAGAATCTGCTCTTCATCTGGTGCACTTCAGGCGTATTTGGATAACTCCAGGGGGGATTTTCAGCAGTAAGAACATTAGCAAAGGAAATTACTAAATTTAGTATATGAACAGCCATAGTATGATGTAGCAGAAGGTAGGCTACATCAAGGAAAAAACATAAGCTAGAAGTTGTTATGAAACAGTGTTATATTTCTGAAAAAAACAGAAGTCACGCATAGGTTTTTAATGTAATTCTACACAAAAGAATTCTATGTCTTCCACGTTCCTTTACAGTGAAAATTTTTAAACTATCAGGTAAGTGGTTAATCTATGGGATCTAATTTATGTGAGAACTACACCCTGACTTTTTACTGATCTTGTGGTATGCAAGGACTCAAAGCTGTGCTCAGAGCCATCACTGGTGAAGGACAGCAAGAAAGTCCTTGTAACTCCTGCCACTAGTTCCTTATGAGAAGCCCAGGCTGAGCTCTGAGCACCATCCAGACAGGGCTGGTACAGTCAGGCATGGCAAGCCTCCCCGCTGACATCAAACACAGCCTTGCAAACACATTTGAAAGGGATCACTTTAAATATGGGCAAGAGCTGGGAAGGGGAAGCTGTGCCCTCCCAGAGGGCAGAGGAGAAGCAGGGACATGGGTGCTGGGGAGCCCGAGCTCCCGGGGAAGGTGGGTGTTATAGGCCCCGGGCTGGGAGGGCAGGAGGCAGAAATCAAGCGTCTGTTGCATCTCTGGTTATCATAAAGATGAAAAGGTGGGACCTGCAGTGTACCTGCAGTAAGAAACTAATTACCATACATGCTTCTAAGTTATTATTAATGATATCTTTTCATCATATTATAATAATTTGCCATTTCATAATATCGACATTGCAGGGATAACCAGTGCTACCTCACAATTTATTTTTAAGACTGAATTTTACAGTTCGAAGTCTAGCACAATTCAGGAATTTTGGTATCTTGAATGCTGTGAAAAATATTATTGAAGGGCAGATATTTTTAATGCATGAGTTCAGGCGTTGCAGCAGTCTCATGGCACTGAGATTTGAAGTAAAAAGAGGTCTCAGTGCAGACTAACCAACAGGAAGGATATTTAGGGAAAAGAGATTTCAAAGAGCTGAAATGAAATACAGAGTATATGTTGAGGGAAGAAAAAAGTCATTTATTCTGGATGTACTTACTGCCTTGTATTAGGCACTGCTGATCAGTTTTTCACCAGTGCTTTTTCTTAAACAACCCATTTCTTTTCTTCTGGCCCAGTTTGGCACTTTAGAAAGTGCAAGACTGACAACAGCGATGGGTGCAAAGCTTACTCTCGGGCCCCTAAGGGCTTTCACCAGCGATATCCTGATTAGAATGACACCAGCCCTGAGACAGGATTTTAACAGGGAACTTGATTTTGTAAGGCTGAAAGCATTCAACAAGAACTAACATCAGGTCATCAAACACCTTCGCTTTTGTTGCAGGAGTTTTTCAGGGGTGAACTGTCAAGCAGTCTCTTGTGCAGGAGTCTTTGGAGGAAAACAGCCTCAACCTCTGATTTTGCCGTGGGCAATTCCATGGTATCCCCACTTAAGAGCCTGTGGTGTGGCTGGGGAGTGTGGAGAAAGAGGAGGCAATAAATAAACAGTCCTTCAACGTTTTTGTTTGTTTGATCAGAAACCAGATGTGCAAAGATTCTCATATTTACAGGAGTTGGTCCTACTGAGCACAGGAATCTACACCCTTCTCCTGATGTTGACTATGCTGTATTTGATCACTACTTCTAGAACTCACCCACATGGGGAATATTTGGTGATAATTCTTCAGTAGGCCATTATAAAAAGACTTAATGTTGAAATATTACAATCGAACGTTAAATTGACACCTCGTGTCAGCCCACCATTATACCTCTTTTCAATTCCTCTGCTGTCATGCCACTAATGTGACGAATTGCAGCCTGTCACATCACGTTACGTTATGCAGAACAAACAGGACAAAACACATACCAACTGCCATGCAAATATGTGTTTGCCAACTCTTTTCAGTGCATAGAAATGCAACCGGCAAGTTCCCTATCAGAAAACTAGAGGCTCAAGGATGGCTCTAGGGTGTGTGAGACAAACATGCCTCTGACACACCATGAACATACAGATACGCAGCTCTCAGCCAGCTACAGCAATTATGAAAGCACCTCCTGCTGTGATTATTTCTTGTTCCTTCAGAAAAAAAAAGCAGCAGCAGATTCTGTGGCTGCTGATGTCATGAAGCAAAATATAAATACGTAATTATTAATCCAGCTCTTGTGTTCAGATTTGGAGCTATTTTTATGACTGGCCAGATTTTGGCTGTGTATGTGTAAATATAACACCCACTTATGTACACACACACGTGCATACTATGAGATGTGTGAATATACATTATGTGGCTTTTAACTGCAGTCTTTTAGCCTACATGTGGGCCTTTTGAAGCTAATGGGAGATTTACCAGGGGCTTTTTCACAGAGCTGTAGGCAAGACTGGAATCCAGCACATGTGAATATTATACTATAATGATATAGTGTAAATCATCTAGTTTGACCTACAGTGAATTAGAGGCCATTAAATTTCGTCCAGGTATCCTACACTGAGCCAGAAAAACTTGTGTTTGACTAATGCATAAATTGTATTTGGTTAAAACCTATTTCCCAGAAAGGTATTCATTTAGTCTCCATGCAAAGACACTTTCCCTGCATCAATTTCTTTGATAGTTTGCTTCAACAGTTATTTCAACTATGTGTGCTTTTTATTTAAATTGACTTCAGTCTATGGAGTCAGTGCTGAGAAGTCAAATTCCTACTTAAATTCCTAGCTATTATGTCAATGGATACTTGAGTACTGACTTGCTTCTCTTTACTTCAATGCCATGCCATGAGCATCCCTTTGAGATCTTTTATGCTGAACTATTCTTTATCATGTAGCATCGTCACCCAAGGAATCTCTCTGTGAATTGTTTTCACTTTTGTAACTTATTTCTTGATATGTTGCCACGGAAAATAAGTTGTTTACTTGGTAATTAGTGTCATCCATTCTCTATTGTCTGTGTGCATCAACTTTGCTGGAGGTTATAGGGATAAGATGGAAATATACTGAAAAGATCTGAGATGAGAGACCTCACATACCTTGCAATAACCTAATTGTTAGTAGAATAAATACAGACCAGACACAGACAACTCCTTTCAATTTCCAGCATTTGGAAATAGTGTAATTTTTCCGTTTATAAACCAGCCACAGTATGTGGCTATAGACACAAAACATTTAACTCCCTAAAGGTGGCTCTTCCAGTTACTGATTTTTATTTTTTTCTACTCAACACATCATTTAAAATGAAGGCAAAAAATAGCTAATCTATGACTTCTTGGTAAGATTTTTTCATACTAAATAGGGCATAATTTTACTGCTGACAGTTATTACAAAATATGGGGAACATTAAAATTAAAATCTTAAGGAGAATAGTGTCTTCATTTCAGGCATATAGTGGTGCTTTTTAAATCAGGTTCTGTAGTGGGCAAGATTACGTCATGATAAAGAAGGGAAAAAAATGGCAGGCCATGCTTATTCTAAGGCTTGACACAAAACTATAAATCTCTTTCAAGTAAAGATACACAGATCTTTGTGTAGACCTCTGCAGCTAAGCAAACCAGCTAGCCTTTGATGTACTTATAATTATTAGGGGCTGAGGATTATGTCTTTAGGCAAAGCTGTCTGGCAGTGGGAAGGTATAGATCAAAACTGACATCATGACATAAGCAAGCGGAGAGGTGAGATGAGGTGGAGCCAAAAATAGTTTGGCATTACTATAGACCTTAAGTAAAATAAACGACTCCACTTCTCAAAAGGAACACAAGGAGGGGAGCAATTAGTGCCTGTAATTTCTTGATAGAGTAAAATCCTCACTACTAGTTGTAAAATTAAAAATGTAATCAACAAAAAGCTAAACATCAGAATAAAGAAGAAGATTCAGCAGATCCACTTAGTTATATGGGAACATACTGTTACACTCCCAATGAGGCAGGTATGCCAGGCCGTGAATTCAGAACTACCACTGCAATAGGCTCCCATGCCATGAGTGCTGGGTGCCACCTGCTCCTCTTGAAACCAGGGGACTCAAGCAGTCCACATCAAGTAAAGCATCCTTCCAAACCAGGCTCTTTGTCATTTTTTTGTAGAGGGCAGGAGTTCTGGTAATGCCAGCCCTACACGTGAGCTTGTTACTTGCTAAAATCCCTCATCCAAACCCCACTGAAGATGGTGGAAATCTTTTCATTGTGTTTAGTGGGCTCTGCATCAAATGCTGTGTGTGCTTTGATACATGCAGGAGAGTGTACACACGAGCACAGCTAAATCATTTAAAATTACAATGGATCTTCAAAGACACTCATCTTGTGTGGCAGAAAATTTAAAAAGTGCTTGTGGAAACTAATTTCTTGCCATAGGTTAACTGCCAATCATACTTAAAAAACATTTTTCATTAAAAATGTTTTTCTGGCTCTCTAGGGAACAAAGTCACATTATTAGAAAAATAAAAGCAAAGGATTTGATTGCAGAGGTTTTGATTGACTTAAACTGAAAATCTAAATAAATAAATAGGAGATCTAACACTTACACTGAAGGGAGCAGAGCTCCAAAACACTGTAGCATAAACAGGTGTCCCCTGAGTCTTCCCAGATCACAGTTTGTATGTGTATTGGATAATACCTTTTACCCATGCCATAAACATGTTACGCAGTGAAATAAAAATCATGCCATGAAATAAAAGGCTAACATTCTCAGTTAACTTGAAACTTGATAACAAGAGAAAGATGTGTGTGCCAAGGAAGAGTAGGAAATGAAGAAGGCTTTGCCATCAGTGTCAGAGAGGGTACATGAGGGTAAGGAAGAAGGTAAGGAATAGGTTTCATCTATCTATTGCTTGATAGATGAAAGGAGTCATTATGGATCAGAAGAGGAACAAATGTTATCAACTAGGCTAATGCAGGGCCAGAGAAGGTTACAAAAACAGGGGGACAATTCTAAACATGGTCTTGAAATGCAAGCAGGCTTGCCAGGACTGTTAGGAATAGAGGAAGATCTGAGTAAATTACAAGTGATTTGGAGGTAGCAGACTGTATGCAAGACCAGACTGGTGTCTCAGACACACTGTATGGAAGACAAAACACTATAGCATGTGTCATTATTAATTATCACAAAGAACATGTAAGGCATTCAATATAAAATACTATCACAGAACTAAGAAGAAATGAATAAATTCTCCACTTAAGGTTCAAACTGGTGATGTTCCTTGCCAGTAAGGTGAAACATTTAGGCCCCTACAGTTTGAATGTCATTTTATGAACAGTGTGGGAAATTAGACCTCAGACTCTGCGAGAACTGATAAGATTTCCTATCTCACTTGCAAACATTAGGGAATATTTCCAGAGATGTTTTAAAATTCTATTTTAAGTGGAAAAACCTCAAGCGCTTTCATGACATTACTGAACCACCAAAATGTTAGTCGGTCCCATCTAGCATTTCAGAACAATGCAATTATCTCAATATCAGTGTTTTTATTAAGATACCTCTGTTAGAAATGTTGCCTAAACATTAGTGTAACTGATATTCTGAATTTAATTCTAAGTAGAAATACAAGGTTTCCCAATTTGCCTTTCAACTATGCAGCGGTTATCTGTCTTGTCACAACATGAATCCCTTTTGGGTGAAAGCTATTGATTTGAAGGTTAAAATAATCTTGCTAGGCCCTAATGTAATTTGTTGGAAGTTGGCCTTGGGAAACTTTCTGACACTGACTACATATGCTCTTCATTGGATATTCATTGAGCAATGATGTCTGAAAGGCTGTGTTCTTCACCTCCGTGATCATTATTAGTTATGGCATTTTTTAACAGTCTATGCCATGTCAGTTCTTTGCAACTCAAATTTTACATTAGCAACCTACAGTTTACAACACTGAACAGACGCACTCTTCTACCACAGACAATATTGTACCTAGTTATTTGTGTTCCAGGAGCGTATATGTGAGGCTACACCCATAAACAGAATTTATTAGTAAGCCTACAAATATTGTTAATATTGAAGAAAGTCCTCTCTGTTTTAATCAAGTGAAATGAGGTGCACAGAATGTATTTTAGGCAAGGCTAAATGAGAACTCCCTGACCTCGTTAAGGAACCCATAGATCTACTACAGAAATAATTCAACAGGAAATCTTTGGCAGAGGAAACCACAATATCTATGGCCACTGGTCTGCTGATCAAATGGGAGTGGGGAAACAGGAGACAGCTAATGCGGTCTCTGAGATGTATGGTACCATTACTTCAATCTTCTCATGCCTCAAGATGCATTTTCACAGGCTGTCAAACATAAAATCTTATGAGAATAATTTTCTTTAGAAGATTTTAATCAGTTGAGCAGAATATCTGATTCTGCCAAAACCATAGCAGGGAATAGCAGCAAGCTCACTTGACACTTCATCTTGCTTAGCAATATTGTCACGAAACTACTATGCTCTGAAGGTCTACAGGTGTTTTTACCACAGACACCCAGACATTCTTGGCTTTGATGGTGGCTTCTTCAAAACAGTGTATAGTAAGCCATGATCATGTGAGGAACTGAGAAGAGCTAAAATTCTGAAAATTTAAAATTAATCAATCTATTTCTAGTTTTATCTTGACACAAATCTTGATCTAATATATGTGAGGAATCTACCAATGATTATAGAGCTCTGGATGACATCTATAAATTTAAGCTGAAATTATATTGTCGTCTTACATTATTTGTAGGAGCTTGAAACTTTTCCAAAAGTCTGAGTTTGAAATATATTATGTTTGAAGTGAGCCCTGTACACAGAAATATTTTGACAAATTAAATATATCTGGGGCAAGATGGAGCACTCTCAAGGGCTTGGGAATCAGCCAGGAGAACTGACTCATGTTATTTTCAAGTAGTGTTGAGCTGAGTTTTGGGGGTGGGCTAGCTCAGGAAATATCATCAAATGTTGATATACGAGAATGGTTCACATTTGTACTATTTAGGACTAAATATTATACTGTAATATAGATATGAAATATGCTGAAGAGAGGCCAGATATTATCTAGGGAGGTGTTCAGTATAACTTGGGATCAATAGCACTGATTGCACCTTGTTGCCTCTGTTTGCTTAGGTTGCTGCCTTCTTGTAGAAGTCTGAAATGTGTGCTGAAGAAGTCTGGGGTTTGATCTGGGAAGTGTGACCATTGGTGAACTGAGTGGCTGAAAGCCCCAGAGAGCAGGGACTAGATGAAGACTGGGCTTAGGAGATGGTTAGGGGACAGAGACTTGTTTGAAACTGCATTTTAAAGCTTCTGGCTCTGGCATGAGTTTTTCTCCCCCTGTCAAAATGTTAGATAAATATAGTAATTTACATATAAAGCACTTGTTATCTTTTGTTTTCACTGGGTCCACAGAGTTCATGCCTCATGACACCTTTTTTGCTAACAACAGTTTATGAAATAAAAACATCATCAAGAAAGGATGTTGGAATAAAGTATAATAAAACAAAACATGTGGCTGAGATTTCATGTGTTTAAGATGAGATCCAATCTGCAGTGAAATGAACTCATGGGAGATTCTTGTTTATTTTCATATAGAATGAACTGGATGCAAATTCATTGCTGTTTATAGACTGAATCTCAGTGACAGTTTGTCCCAGGGGCATTGAAAAGTATTTTAAACCATTCTGATAATGTTCATTATTCAGCAAATGAGAACACTTTAAAGTCTTTATCATATAAAATGACTTTAATAATTTATGCTTATTGGGCATTACAGACGTAACTGTAGGACTGCTCTGACGGAGGGGAAGACTGTGTGTCTACACATTTGTAACTGAACTGGAGTAACATGTGTATTACATCTGATATGCAAGTAAGACATTTGTGATCACCTCAGGTTTCTTCCCTATCCCTCTCTTTGCGTGTGTTTATAATACTATATAAGGCTCTCAGTAAACTTAAAAATAGCCTAACTTCAGAAATCTAGTAATAGCGTTAGCTTGCAAGGAATTGAACGAAGACACAGATTAAGGCTTAAATTTTCTGCATTAAGTGTAAGAGAATAGATAGTGATCGGAGATAAGTCTTAGGTATTTTAGTTATATTAGGTGCGGAGGACAACTACCTAAGAAGTAAGAGAAGAGAAAGCACGGGAGATATAACTGTACACTTTAAAGAGTGCCCAGTAACAGATGACCAAAACAGATCTCGGTTTTGGCAATTCTAGCGGTGAAAGAGCTTGCCCAAAGGCCCAGCTGTGGTGCAAAAAATGCCTGAAGTGACTTAAACTTGAAAATGAAAGACTCTGAAGAAAAGAGTTCAGGACAGGCACTGCTTGATTTCTACTCCGCTGCAGAGGGAAGGAGGTAATACTGTATTGCATAGCCTTGAAAGTAATGGATTTATACAATATATAGAAATAGCCACATAAATTCACATACCGCCTCTCTGCATTTCTATATATTTGAATGGCATTTGCTTGCAGGCTCCTGGTAAACACCGAGATGTACAGTTCTAAAAGAATCCTATGTTACCCAAGATCTCAAAGGTTTTGTGACTCCTTCTGAGTCTTAATCATATCCTACTTCTCGGCATGGGACAAGGACAAAAGCTCAGTGATTTCCTCTAATGTTCAAAGATGCAGTAGAATAAGCAAACCAGCACTGTGCATATTTTATACAAACATTTTGTGTTCTTTTTTTTCCCTTTGTCTACTTTCTCTCTGCTGGAGGTCAGCTTAGACCCTTCTGCTTGGTTCATGCTATAGGCCCAAAATCAGAATGGTCTACATAGTTGCATACACCTCTTCATGACAATTCAGAGGAAACACAAAGAGAAAGTGAATGAGTTATGAGTTCCCCTGCCTGAAAAGTTGTCTGTGTTTGAGGTATTAGTCTAACCCTGCAATTTTTGCATCGATATTCCTTATGGAAATGCAGGAATTCCACTGCATGCAAAGCTGTTACTTTAAAGCCAGGATATGAGCCTGTGTTCACATCAGTAAATGTTTCATCTGAATGCTGCCAAAGCATTCATTATGTGACTCCAGTTATTGGCACAGTATGCATGAGCAAATATTTACAGGTGAATAAGATTGCCATACCTGGCCTTTAACACTGGTATGAACAAAGATTTTCAGATTCAGTCCTCTTGCACTCAGTTCAGTTTGTACAGCCTGAACTTTTCTATACAGCCATAGTATAAATCTTTTTTGCTTCGTAGCTATTGCATTGACACAATCCTCACATGCATCCTGAAAGGCAAAGCTATGTTATTTTTATAAGCCTCCCTCTTTAGTTATGAATAAAAATACTGTCTCGCTTTCAAAGAACACAATGCAATCAAAACAATAACTCCCCTACAAATATAACACAGTGTTGTACAGGACAAGTATTGATTAAAACAAAAAGGCCTTTTTAAACACCATTAATTCTTACCAATTCTAGTAGTTATTGATTCTGCATCAATGTCATTAGCCTTTTTCTTCGCCACTTCAGCTAGTGCCAATTCACCCTTATCTAGTGCAACGTAATGGATGTCCTTTGAAAATAAAAGAGAAAAAAAAGATTAATCTAAAATGAATCTCATAGGAGTAACAAAAGGGATTTTTAAAGAAAGAGGTTATTTTATTATTTAGATAACAAACACAGATGGAACTGATGAACCTACCATTACATTTTAATTCTCTCCCAATGCAAATTTATCTTACTTGTGTTGTTGAATACAGCAATGAATAAAACACTGACCAATCATGCACTGATAAAAGTGACGCTATTGACTCAGTATATGAAAGAAACCAATCTGTCTGCTTTTAAGGTAACTTCTGTTGGTGCAACATGAATTAAGAGAGGGTTGATAGGAGGTGGCTCTGTGTAAACCAGATCTGAAGTATTGGAACTCTTCTGGCTAACAGCCCTTATTTGAAGTGTGTTAAGGTTTCCACCTAGTACATGAGTTTTGGGGTAAAGCTCTTTTGGGACTAATTTTTGCTTGGAGGTTGTCATGTTACACTCACTGTTCTTTAAGTAAGGTGATGGTGGTCCTCTTTGTGCTGATATTGGAGGTAATAAGAGCAACAATGGTTGCTCAATGGTTTTAACACCCACACAGGTGACATGATTCCTGAGTTACTCTTGGACCACAAGGGGCCAATACTGCTGGAATACTTGCTGGAAATATTGACCTCTGCATACCATAAAAGCAATTATATTCTCACTAATGCAGAAGATTTCAGGTGACACTGTCCTTCTCAGTGTGAGTTTACTGCCACATTCATCAATACAACAGAAACTCTTACAGGAAAAAAGTAACCTTACTCTAGAAAGAGAAGCTAGATGAAAAAAGGGAGAGTAATAGTGTTAGGAGAAAAAGATGCTGCTTTTATTATCCCCTCATTTAATAGTAATAATTAAAAAATTAAAACAAAAATAAGCAGCAAACTGAGAATGCTAGGGAAACTGACACTGATTATGCAGGAAAACCTGGTACTGACTTGCAGGATCCCAACGGTCTGCAGGAGACGGCAACATTTTCTAATTGCAAACACAGGTGTGACTTAAAAAATGTGCAAGTGTCTTGGAGCAAAGTAATGAGTTATGAACTTGTTGCGAACTCTGTGCTTCCTCTCTTTGTAGGTCTAACATGGTTGTCAAGAGAAAAGGGTCTGAGTAGCAAGGTATGATTTCTATGAAGATTAAACAGTAGATATTGTCAGCTTATTTAGATAACAATAGAAAACCTAAGGGCTCTTGAACAAGTCTGAACTTACAAAGATTTGAATGTATAGGCAGATTGTGTTCACCAATTTAAAATACATTCTGACGATGCTTAATGACTGTCTTTTTGTAGTTTAAACTAAGGGAAGTATTGTATACTTCAATGCAATTTTAAATAATAAACTCGGGGAGGGGATGGAAACAACTGCAGAAAATGACAAAGTTCTTTCAGTTAAGAGGTTGTGCATGCTATGTGTATCAAAACATCTGTTACTTTCAGATCTTGTTTTTGCCCATGTTTTCTGTTTTGAGTAAAGAAACGTAAAGATGCTACATATCCATCGCTAACTAACAGGGGCCTTGTAAGAAATAAAGATATAGCAGTAGGCTGTTAAGTGGCTTTCTTCGTGGTTCCTCAAGTTGCTGTCATAAAGAATTTTTTTTCAAAAAGTAGCTCTTGTCTCTATCTCTAAACAAGCTTTAGAAAGAAAAGATTACAGATATAAAAACTCCTAATTAGACAATTTCAGATCAAATTTAGGTGTTCCTTATTCAAATAAGCCAGCAAAATTGGATTTTTCTAAGAATTTAGCTAGAAAAAAAATCTAGAAAATAAATAAAAGAGAAAGAAGAAACACTGGATTACAGGGTGCCTTAAACAATGACAGAAAAAAAAAATTAATTAGCTGAATATTCATTACAGATTTTTTCACACAATTAACTAAGAATTTGTCAGTCCAAAGATCACGTCCTTCTCAAAAACAATGGTGACAATAAAAACAATTTCCAGCTGCTTATCAGGATTTTGCTGAAAGGGCTGTATTTTATCATTTAACAGTTTGATTAGTTTTTGGACTACTTCCTTTTTACCCTCATCTTTGTGACTCACAGAGCTGGCCCTCGGTGAGCATAAGTCATTTGAAACACTGATGTGCATTTGTCTATAGGACATTTCTGGGCAAAATTCCAACGTTTCTTCGAAACATGTACTTTCCTCATCAGTGTATCACCCAAGATCTGACAGTTTTATTAAAGTGTCTTTTCCTTGCATTTTTTGCTGCCTTTGGGATGTGGGATGGCCTTTTGAATTTTCAGCAGCTGAGAGCTGGAGCATACTACAAAAGGATTTCAGGCTAACAACCCTTCTATTGCTTGATCTTTTCTGTCACAGATTGGATCAGTCACTGTCCAATACATGTAGCTGTTGTTCATGATATTATGTCCTTTTCAGTTTTATTTTTTTATTGAACTTTGTAGGAGATGATAATAATTGATGGACTTAGATATGACGTGAGGGTAAAGCTTATGGAGAGACACAGCAGTGTATGTGTGTCTTGTTATGGCATCATACTAGTGACGCTATAGCTATAGGACTAACTTTTAAGCCTTTTTTTTTTTCATTTCTGTGAAAGAAATTAGCCCTCAGACAGCATTCTCTCAAAATTCTTTGCAATCTCAAAACAAATAACAGAAATGCTGCACAGCCCTGTTTGGTGAAAGAGAAACTCAGGATAAATTCTCCAAGACTTAGGACATTTCCTTAGAAGTTTCAGAAGATGGGTATTCAACGTTTGGATCCTCCTCAGCCTGTGTTATACCTGCTCCTCTCTATCCTTTCCTTTTTTGTTCCTTCTTCGTTCCCCTGTAATAAATAGATTTTTTTATTTCTCATTTTGCTTATGTCATCAGATATCTTTCTTTAGTCTAATATTTCTTCTTGAAATCCCATTAAATTAACTGGGAATAAGATGACGTGACTCCTTATTCCTGAGGTTTTATAAATGGGGTTTATAAACTCCTTATTCCTGAGCCACCTGAGGTTTTATAAATGGATTTGGTTGGTCTGTAAAACAACAGTACAAATAATTGACCTATATATTAGTTATTTGTACTGCACATAATTATAAATGATTTAAATATAGGTAAAGTCAAGTTGTATGTTATTAATTGCATTTTGACCTATATAAACAATATATACAAATTATTCAGTGTTAAGCAGAAGTGAAGGATGCACAAATCTTGCTTAGTAATAGTATTGTTATACTGGTACCTAGAAGGACTGTAAGCTTTCAGGGAACAGGTTATCTAATTTTCACACAGTATTTAGTGCAATGAAGTCCAATTCCCTATAAATTACCGTGGCACAAATAAATACTTTTTATGAGCTATGCACCTTTAAACTTCTCGAGTCCTGTTCTTAGTAGTTTTGCAGCAGTGCCATTGTTAGTTTATTGTAGTTTGTTGATTAGTACCTTCCTTAGAAGATGAATTAGCAAAAGGACATTTCCCCAGAGGAGGCAGAGAGTTAACAGAGGATTCAGAGAGGCAGGTGTGTGTGCTGCTTGTTGCATAATTTAGGGCAAACTGTGAGGAATCTCAAAGATAATACAAGCAGAATGAGGACAATACAGAACTGGTTTTGATCTCACAGTAATGTCAGTCAGGAGGAACTATGTGGAAATATATATTTACGTTTAAGAGCATTGGTGAGATGGGAAATGGAGAGCAGGTGTTGAGAGAGGAAAGGGAAACCAAAGAAGAATAGGAAAGGATGGAGCTAATTTCTCTGTGAATGTTGAAACTCCTCTTGAAGAAAGCTGGAGAACCTTTTTGTTGAGGACATGTTACCACTTGTGGAGACAGGTACTGACAGTTCCTCCCTCTTGTTAGCAGCTTTGCACCCATCTCTTGACCCAACACTGGTGTTCCCCACCCTGGGACAGAAGTGGTCCCTCAGTCCTGCTGTCAGCGGAGGGAAGGAAAGAGAAAAAGATCATGTAGGAAATGCTCTCAGCCATGTGAGAGAGGGCCCTTGAGATGGCAGGCCAAATGCTGGGTCATTTGTTCTGCCAGAATGGCTGAAATTACTCACAGAGAATGTATTATCAGTATGGTGGGAGAGCCCACAACAAAAAGCTGTAACCTGGTACAGACAGGTTACAATCTGAACCTTATATGTGGCTGCAGTGCTTAGCTTGATTAGGTATAAAATTTGTCTTGAAGAAGTTACACTAAATAAGAAGAGAAAAGGAAAAAGCTGAGCTAAAAAGAGGAAAAATTGAGGAGAGTAAACATAAAACACGTAGTGAATTTCCTAAAAGTCTGACATTTCCATCACATTCTTTTGATGCATACTTAGAAAAGTTTATCGCAGTATTCACATCTTTCTAATTAGATGGAACAAGCCAGATGATTAGAGCTGTGAAAAAAACATCAAAAGGTTCACACAACTTTTTATATAATTAGAAGGGAATTTTCATAACCCATATAAGCAGGATTTAATTGTGTAATTTAACATACAATTTAAATATCAAGATCAAACTAGCAGAGCAAGTGACTTAATGGGATAAATGATATTAACATCTAGTGTCAAAGCTTAATTTAAACAACAGAATGTCTTCATTATGCAAAAGAGTCAAGCAAACGAATTGTTCAAAGGGCCTTTTTTTCAACAAGCCCCTTTCCTATTGTTTCTTTGAAAACAATGAAATCAGCTGTGGAGCAGCAACATGCTGAGAGACTAGGAAAGCACGATTGGCTTTGTCCATCTGACCTCACTGTGACATTGTGGTGCAAGATCTTATAAAACAAGAGCCTCCTGCAGAGCTCACACAGAGGACCTTTTAAGAGCTGGTTAATTTTACTTTTGTAGCTAATTAAATGGGAGGGGGCAGAGAGTGCATGAAATGTAAAAACCCTTGGGTTGATGCTGCTGAGCTTTGTTTTTTTAAAAGTACCTGGAGAAGCGTTCATAATTCGTCACTTTTCACAAAACCCTAAGAAACAAACTAAGAGCATTCAGGATCCCCAGGATATGGCCAGCTCTTGTGTCCAGTATTCACCAGTTGCACTTCTTAAAGGAATGGATTAGAAACATATAAGTTTGTTAGAGTGAAGGATGACATTCATCCACATCAGGACAGATGAAGAAGGGGAAAGTTCAAAAACATACATTAATTCCTGGAAAATAAAGAATAGCCTTTAGGCCATGCTAGGGAAAATGTCAATGACCCTAAAGACACTCAGTTCCTATTGACGAGTTTCACGATGGCAAAGGGCAAACCAGGTAGAATAGTTCTGTCTTCAGTATGTGTCCAAGACTGTAAATGATACGGATCCATTTTAATGTGGACAAAAGCTGACAACTAACATCCTGACAACAGCCTCTGTCTCCAGAAATGACTCACCATAAACAGGTCCCGAGCACCTATGTCAACAGCTAGCAGAAATGCTTTTTCAAATCTCTGATACCTGCAAGAAAAAGGAAACATGTCACTTGCTGAGGATAATTTAAGAGCTGCATCAAATTTTGTTAATGGGCAGATAAAGTCCTTAAATTCTTATCAAAAGTGATGCCAAAGCTTTACTAGGGAAACTTGATATGCTCATACTCAGATTGCAGAACTATGAGGTAGGACAGTGACTACCCTTAACCTACCTCATCGTTTAAAACCTTCAGCAAGTGTTATGTTCAGTGTTGAGTCCCATCAGATCTAGCTGAATCTGAAGAGAGCTGAAGGTACTGTAGATCATAACAAATTGATCCTTTGAAAGATACCAGGCACAACATAGATAATTGCTAGCCCCAACGACATTGGTAGGAACCTCAAAATCCCCTACAGAAAAGACTAATCCCAAATCTCACAAGACTTCAGAGGTCCTTGTAGAAGTTTGCATTGAGTTTTGTCCTCACAGATCCCTCAATACAGTGCTCTGAAGATGATGAACCAGTTGAGTTGTGCTAAACAGTCATGAATCCCCAGGGACTGAAAAAGGTAGGGGGTGACACTGCTTTGCCTTCTAACTCCCTCAGCCCAGTATTAGCACAGACCCCTGAGAGTTTTCTGAAGATCTTATGGTGAAGAAGATTGTGTCAATGAGGTAAAACAAGGGGAAAAAGAGCAAAACCCACAAGCAAAAATTACCTCAAATGTGCTCTAGAAGGTACCACCTGAGTATCACCTAGAGATGCAGTAGAGTAGGAAGGGAGCAGTGTCGATGTGGAACTTCACCTTCACTGTTAACCCAGGAGGGCTGTATCACGGCATATTGAGACCATTACTTTGGTGGGTTGAGAGCTTGCTGAACAACAGCTCATTCCATTTGTAATGACACTGACTGCCACCTTCTTCCTACCCAGGCACCATACACCATCTCCTGGTAATTACAGCAAATACATACATGGGATGGAGATACTGTGGAAGGCTGTATATATCCTCTTGCTTACAACCCTTTGGAATTTCACAGAAGTGGGAGGAAACAAGCCATCCATCAGAAGCTTGCTGAGAATATATACAACATTGCACTGGCAAACACTAATCACAATGGGAGATTCTGCACTGGGCTAATGCCTCTCATACTAGATGTAGATAACCACTATGTGACAATCACTTTGTCTTCTGAGAAAGTGATTCTATTTGTACACATTTTCTTCTACTGCATGTTTTAAACTGTTTAAAAATACCTAAAAAAATAGATTTGGTCATTATTTTTAGATATGCAAAACAACAAAATACCCCAATTTTATTTCAGTTGTGAAGTAAAAGATTGATTCCATATAGAATGATTTCTGTATTTTTGCCATTACTGGTAAAGTTTCCACCTTTTCACCCGTTAACAATTTCAACAATAGATCAGTTGTAGATGCTTAAAGTTTAGGAAGGAGATGACTTCTTTGCCGCAGTGGGGAAAAAACAGCATTGTGATTTCTCAGTGTTAGAAAGGTGTAGTTTTGTGCTTGCCCAATCAATATTGTCAGACAGCATCATATGGATGCCAGTATTTATACAGTTCTGTACCTTGAGGGTATCTTAGGAAACAGTGGGCAATGCTGTAGCTCTTCTTCAGGCCAGTGTGAACACAAGGGAAACATGGGAATCCTCCTTCCCCTTGGCGGGTGAAGGAGTCCCATATGATGAACCATATTGGGATTCCTGTTTCTGGCCAAAGCCTAAGCGGTTTTCTGCCTCCCTCTTGCTACAGCCTTATTGCTCTCTTCTCTTCTACCACACACTTGGGATGATTCAGCAGATTGCGAGATAGAGCTGGCGAGGACTTTTCCTCAAGGAATAACATTCGTGACAAGAAGGCATAATATGTTACCTTAAGTAGAAAAGGAAATGCACTCTCCAGGTGAGGTTCCTAAGAGCTGGAGTGAGGAGTCCTTTCCTCCCTAAAGCTAATCTCCCTGCTGTGTCTTCCAAGCACTAATTTGCAGCCCTCCTCACAGAACCTGTTTAAGGGCGGGGAAGAGATGAATTAAGGTTAACCTCTTGATCACTGAGGAACAGGCTGTGCACCCCGTTTTACCATGCACATCTATGTATCTGAAGCTTTTCAACATGCTTCCTATGAAGGATTTTCCATTAAAACACATTGTGTTGTAATGCTGTTTCTGAAGCTACGCTTTAATTAAGACAAATAAGTACATGTTAAAATATGTGTATCTTGAATAGCTATGATGTATATCTTTTTCTAGTACATTTTTCTTTTCAATTATGGATTAAATATACATTCTTAGTACTTAGAGGGGAAATTGGAAACCGAACAGAAACCAGCTATACGACTAGCTAAAAAGAATGTCTGCATCATTATTTTGTTTTTCTAAAGTTATAACTATACAGACTATTTGAATGACATTTGCTTTAGCCAAGGCAAAAATGCCTGCAACCAAAAAATGTAAAGTAACTTTTTCATTTGATTGACCTGCAGAACAGCATCATGGCCTTAGAGCTGACATTTCTTTGCTGTTTCACAAAGATTTCAATTTTTTTCCTTTAATCAACTTACATACTTCAGTCTCATTATGGCCCCTATTCATAAAACTGTGAAGTTAGCTCATTATTTTCAGATCTGTACTGAGGGAAAAAAAAAGACTATTCAAGAAATGCTCTTCACAAAACAAAAGAGCTGGAAATAACAATCACAGTTACTTCATAAATTATTATAAATGGAATTGCTTTAAAATAACTTGGAGGTTTCAAATGAGTGACAAGTTTGCATTACTTAGGCAAACAGTATTAAATCAGTCAAGAATGTCCAAGTTTTTTTAAACTAGCTTTACTAGAAGATACTTGTTATTTTTAGTCTCTTTGGCATGGAAGTTGTATTGTTTTTATTCTACAGGAACAATTAGAGAGTCCTGTACAGCATGAGACCAACCTCAGGCTGATAATGTCTGTTTTATAAGCATGTTTTGTCATGGGAAGGCCTCTTGCTATTGCTAGTACACTTCACTTATAGTTTATCAGCTCCTCAAACAAACAAACAAACAAAAAACCCAAGCAAAACACCCTCCCTTTTGTTCTTGTGCTACAATTACAAGGTACAATATTTGCTTTCTAAAATGGCATCTACAGGGTCTTGAAGTGAGCATCTTCCCACCCCTCCCTCCACCTTGTTACTTATTGCTTGCTTCACAATAACTCCAGCAATCAAGACTTATATGTCTCTTGAAAAAGAGAGATAAGGAAATCTGCTTGTAAACCATGAAGTTCAGACACTTGTTTGGTCAAAGTGACAGCCAACAGAAATATGACCTTCAAGATTAAAACTCTCAAACTGCGATTAACTACGTAGGACAGATAGGAAAACATTTCCCTGCAAGCTGTTTAGCACATACAATATTAAGTTCAAATTCTCATATAATAAAATAATATTGTTATTATATGCACTTATGCAACCTTTCTATGTATCCTACAAAAATTTAAAAAGATGGCTATTAGTAGGTCTGTTGTATGGACAAGGAAAGAAAGGGGAAATGTGAGTGATATGAAAAGGGTTATGCGGGTCAAAAATGGTCGAGGCAGAGAAGAATCCAGACCTGCCTTCCACGGTGGAGTGGCAGACCTGCTGCCTGCTTCTATTTTGAGAATGTGACTTAACTGAAAAGATGCCAAGAAAGCATTTTATTTTTAAATAAAATATATAAGAAATTTTAAAAAATATAATTTTATCTATTAACTTCAGAGAGGCTATTGTTGGTTTTCACCAGCATAAATAAAAAGAGAATCAAATGTCCAGGGTTCCCTCCTGCTGGATGTTCAGAAATAGGGTGATTTTAAACACTGTAGATCAAAACCATGTGCACAGATTGGGACCCGGGGAGAAGGGAAAAGAAGTCTCTTCAGTTTTTATGAGAGGTTCTACAAATATATCAAAAGGCAGAATTTTGTCATCTGTATTCCATAACACCTAAATTGAATGTGGTCACTTAAAGACAGAGATACATTTTTCAGGCCAAAAATGGTCAGCTTAAGAATATTTATAATATTTATCCATAATATTAAAACATCTCATTAAAAGTCCAGAAACGAGGGAAAAATATCATGTGGAGGGAGGAGGAAGGGAAGAGAGAGAGAGCTCATGCAAGCAAGAGAGAAATATAGTGCAGAAAAGATGGAAACATTTAAGGGACTAGTTACAACCAACAAGCCTTCTTAGACATGCCCATCGACCATGTAAGCATATTCCTTGTGCTGGGCTGATAAAGGAGGGCTGCAGCAGTTTTTTTCCTTGTCTTCAATAAGGGTACACAACATTTAGAAAATAATCTGCAGGGGAAGAGCTGTGGCACAAATAATATTTATAAGGCAATCCTTTTTAATGGAAGAAATTTCAGAGTCCTCCTCATCTCACAGTCCAATCAAGGGTGATATGCATTCAAAAAGTGAATATTAAATATGCACTGAGCAAACAGAACAGGAAAAAATGAATATTGAAATAATTTACATGTAATCAAACTACACTGAAGTTAAGTTTTAATTGTTCAGTATTCTGTGATGCATATGCAGATTTTAAAGTATTCAGAATATCAGTCAAGTGTTTACTTACATCAAGCAATTGTATTTAAGCATACAAAACAGATGATGAAAATATGTTCAATCAGCTACAGCTCCCAACATTTACTGCAGGGTTTACACGATCACTTTTAATTCAGTTATTTCATTTAATATTTCAATTTAATAGCTCATTCTTTAATTTGATTTCTAGGCATCTTGCCCATTTCTTAAACACAATAATAATAATTATTCATAAAAGAAGCTGTTTTCCATAAGTTCTCATATCAGCAATTTTTGGAACAGAAATGGTTTTCATGCTTTTTTTTCCCTCAAAAAATGTTGTTATTATCTGAAATATTTTCATTTTAAATTAGACAATATTAAAATAAAGAACGACATCTGTAAAATGACTCTGCACCCCATTTCAATGGAATTCTGAGTCAGAATAATTAGATATTATCAGGTTAAAGAATGTAAAAAGTGTGTGGCTAGGTTGCTAAGTGGTTGATTTAAATGGGGACAGATTGGTTTTCAACCAACTGTTGAACATAACACCACTGATTTAGACATGTAGCTGTATTTCAGAATACAGCTTCAGAGCCCATTTAAAAAACCTTGCTCCACGGCTTAAGTTCTTATATATTTCACATGAAAAATATTGATGTGTAATGGTCAGGTATAGATGGTGTAACTTCAGCACATCCTTATATTGACAACCCTGAAATTTTATTGACCTTGAAGGAAATATTTTAAAGTAAAATTTCAGTAAATTCTGAACACTTAGATTGCTATGTAACCTTTCATATATAAAATACAGTATTAGTCAAAGACTTATATCCTGCATTTTATAGCGAATGCTGAAATACTGGTAGTTTACTTAGAGTTCCTGGAGAGGAATAAATACATTAAGATCTTACATTTCATTAAAAAAACCAAAACACTTTAAACAAAAGTCAACCAAAACCTGATACCATTTTACCCTAATGAGTTCAGTAGGACACCCTATTTTAAGTAAGATAGTTGCAGAGAAAATCAGACCACTGAATGCAGCCCAAAGACCAGGAACTCTCCAAAGAACCTCTTTTGCCCTCTCTGCCCAAACTGTAAGTTTGTGTTTCAGAATGTCATGATTTGGGCGACTCGGTCTCAAAATGTTTGAATTTACTTCATAGTCTCTTATTATCTGTTTGGATAATGAACTGTCTGGAAAATAGACCATCCCCAATACTACTGATTTCCTTTGGCAAAAATCCATTAATTGCTGGGTATTAGTTTACTGCAGCTAGACTATTTCAACATCAATGTATGTGCAAAGGCATACCAAAAGTTTCAGGTATCACAATCAGAAATTTAAACCATAACTCCTATTTTTTTAAAAGAAAATATTCTGTGAGCAGCAGAGTACTGTTGATTAGTTTCCTATGCTTCCTCCTACACAGGCCTCAGCACAGTAACTCTACCTGTTCCCTATGTGCCCTGCCAAAATATGCTCCAGACAATACACCGTCCTTCTCCCAGCAGGGTATACTCAGCTCCCTCCCAGCAATGGTTTGAGCAAGAGGCAACGTAGACTGTGTTTGCTGTTAAGCAGTGCATGTCTTGATTGGCAGAACATATATCTGCTGAACTTTAGCTGTAGCTTTTTGGGATGGAGATAACCTCCTGCATCCTATTTAACCCTAACTAGTTGATGATTTTCACAAAACTGGCAGGCATTTGCTTATTTCTGAGACTTCTACCCTCTGTAAAGTTGGCTGAGATTCATCAATGATTCTCTAAGTTAGTTGGGAACTGATGGAAGAATCAATGGATGCATTGGTAAGTTACAACCTCTGAGATGCTAGCGGTATTATTTTACCAACCTCATGTTATTATGCTAATAGATTTTTATATTATGAGCTCTTTTGAACAGGACACACAAACCTCTGAGGGGGGGCTCCACAACCTTGTTGCCTTCTAAGCTACTCTGGTACTGACGAAGAGAAAGTGCTGCAGAGCACACCAAAGGCTAATGGAGAAACCCCCACCAGGTCTATATGTATGTGAGTCAAGGGGATAATCTTCTAAATTGTATTTTAGATGCAGAAGCTCTAAAAGTTGTCCAGGTATAATCTATACATCCCTTCAGGCCCAACTTTAGCAAAGCATTACTGTATGGGTTTATGACCTATAATTTTCTTAGGGCTCTAAATATGGGCACGTTAAGTGAAGTGCTAGATTTGGGGCCTGAGTGACTTGTTTAAAAAGAAATCCCTTATGGAACATTTCAAAGGTCATACACAAATAGGTCTCAAGTAAAAGTTAGTGAATAACCACAAGAAAATTTGAAATAGGCACAAATATCTCAAGCCACCCAAAATCTGTTACTTGAACTATACTGTCAAATTACGGATCTCTGAACTAAAGGAAGTCCACCTACAACTTTATAGATTGTTGGGCATAGAACCGAATGCCCTTCACATTAAAGGGTACCCTCTGGTATGAAGCAAGAAAACAAACAAACCAAATTAAAAAAATAGGAGGAAAGAGGAAGCTAATGAGGGGAGCCAGACAGTATGACTCCCTGGCCAGAGAAAGCCCTTGAGGGCTGTAACTGGCTGTGAATCTTGAAGATGTTCCCAACTTGGGGGAAAAAAAAAAAATCTTAGCATGTGATTCCTATCTTTTAGGATGATATTCTGCTCTAGGAAACCTAAATGTATTCTTGTGTGAAATAGCTCATATGACTTGTTGTTAAACATACATGCTTCTTCTCAGAACAGACTTTCTATGTTCAAAGAAAAGCTGTCCAGGCATTTTTTGAGTCAGATTTTCAAGTGAACCAAGTTAATGTTTGAATGAAGTAGTTAGTAAGAAGGCATAATTTAAACTTTAAAAATACATATTTAGTAAGAAATAGTCTAGATGTATGAAATATTCTAGAAAAAGTAGTGGGTTTAGCTATTAAAAAAGCTACATAATTTATTAATTGACCTTTGCTCAATTAACAATAAAATAGCACTGGTTTAAAACTATAGAGCTGTCTTATGTCTAAACCAAATAAATATTAGTTAACAGATCCTGATTCTATGAACATTTACATCACACATTTCCCATGTGATGTTGGTCAATCGGGGTTAGCCACTGAAGAGGATGACTGTTGGGAGCAACAGCAACATTTTCCGACTGTGTAGCATAATTCTTTCATGTCTATCAAGTGCTCTGAGATTTTCAATAGTAGGTGCTATAAAAGTCTGGGGAACAGCAATTTATTACTATTATTATTATTATTATATTAATATATATTATTAAATATATATATTATATATACAATATATTATTATTATATAAATTGAAACTATGATGGTTTATTTCTTTTTAACCTAGATTCAGTCTTTTCTCTTCTTGTAATGTGTACTTCCTTTGAATTTCCCACACTCTGTATTTCCTTTTTCATACTCATTTTCCTTCAAGAGAATATATTTTGTTGCCATAGCAATATTTCCCTACCTTGCAATTTTATCATAGTGGCTTTCCTTCAGGTTTGTCTAAGCTGCAACTAACACCCACCCAGCCAACACAGCCTCCCCCCACCCCCAAACCTCTCTGTTTCCCCAACCTCTTACTACTTAGTAACTTCTCAAAAGTCTATCTTTATCTTTAAATACAGACACACTCCAACATACTCTTCCAAAGTACTCTGGGCTAAAAACAGATGTTAATTAAAAATGCTGATAAGAGTCAGTGACACCTGTTGTTTCACATTTATTTTACTCAACCCTGTCTGTTAAATCCTAGCCTTTATTGCATTAATTCGCTTCTGCTTTTCTTCTTTTTCAGCTTTATCCCTCTCACTCTGGTGATCATGTAAACTTAACAGTATGTCTTGAAAGCTGGATTTTATTGAGCAAACGTATCAGCATGTCTACAAACTAAAGACAGCTCTATAACAGAGGCCCAGTATCATCGCTGTGGTTAAGGATGAGTTGCTGCCTCTATAATAAATCCCTATTGTATATGTGTGATATCTCTGCAATTTCAAACTGCAGCAGATGGAAATTTGGTATCAAAGTTAAGATGAACAGGCCCTTTTCCTCCTTGACTTTCCATGAGGTACAGGGCCAATTCTTCCTCATGCCTGACATTGGATAAGATGCATTTTTTTAGTGCTAAGACTTCTCAGAGAAAATATATTAGCTCAATATTTTCTAAAGCTGGCTGCCTAAAGATAAATATCTAATTACAAAGTCATAGTGCAGGGCCAAATTTTGGACACTTGTTGAGTTACAGATCCATTACAGTATATTTACTTTTTCTATCTAGGTTTGTCAATAGCCAATATAATTTCTTCATAATAAAATAATGAAGTGGTAATGTTCATAAAATTCCCACACATAAGAACTCCATTACAGCAAATATAGGCATAGGAGAGCCAGACAAGAAATTCTCTAGAACTTTGATCGTATGAATTTTGGCACATTTTTGAGGGAGCAAATGGAAAACTAATGAGTATTTTATGCTTTTTCTGCACAGCATCATGTACAAGAACATAAAATGTAAGAACGACCATTTGCTCCGACCGAAGGTACATCTAACCTAATACCTTGCCAACAGCTAGATGTCTAGAAAAGAATATAAGAACAGGGCAAGCATGTGGAGATTCTTCCCTAAGTAGTCTCCTAGTCTCCAATAATTTGTGGTTCAGGGATTTGCTGAGCCACAGGTGGTTTCTATGTTGGTATTCCTCAGTGAATTTATCTTCCGTGAACCTTGCCTTTCAACTCATATACAATTTTATCATCCACAACATCCTGTGGTAAGGAGCTTCATATTTTAATTATATGTTATGTTAAAGAATCACTATATTTTGAAACTGCCACATGTTAGCTTCACTTGATGATCCCTAGTTCTGGTATTAGAAGAAGCAGTGAGCAGTCATTTACTGTGCTCTTTCTCCCTAACACTCACAATTTAATAGATCTCTATCTCAGTTGCCTCCTCTATAGGTTGAGGAGTTCTAGTTTATTTAGTTGTTCCTTTCACTAAAGCTGTTTCATGCCTTTAATCATCCTGGCTGCCCTTCCTAAAGCTTTTTGAGTTCTATTATATCCTTTTACAGATTATGGGACCCCAAAACTACACACAAAATTCAGGTGAACTGAAGTTCACTGTTTTGTTGTCTATTCCTTTTCTAAGAATTCCTGGCATCCAATTTGCTTTTTGTACTTGTGCTGAGCACTGAATTGACTATTTTATAGCTGTAGAGTTATAAAACCAAATTCTTCTTCCAGAATAATGGTGAGCTCAAACTCCATCATTTTACACATGAAGTTAGTAGTCACCCCCCACCGTGTGCTTCACTTTGAATTTATTTACATTTAACTTTATCTTCAATTTTGACGCTATGTCACCGAGTCCTGTGAAGCCCTTTTGCTGTTCTTCACAGCAGGCTGTATCTTCACTAGTCTTAATAACTTAGTATCATTAGCAAATGGGGGCACCTCATTATTTGCTCCTTTGCCAGACTACTTATGAGTATAGATCTGCTATACTTATAATTTCCATTGGTGACCTCCATTGACAGCTGACCATTTACTTACTCTGTTTCTTACCTTTTAATGAATTACTTATCTATGAAAGAGAAGCTTCCCTCTTATCCTGTGGCAGCTTAGTTTCTTTAAGACATTTTGGTGGGAGACCTTCCAAAAAGGTCTTCAGTGATCAAACTTTCATCAGTAGTAGCGGGATATCCATTACTGACATGATGGCTGACATCAAAGAACTCAAGAGTTCTGAGCCATGACTTGCCTTTACAGGAAAACTATGATATAGTTGCCACCACAGAAACATGGTGGGATGACTCGCACAACTGGAGTGTGGCGATGGATGGCTATAAACTCTTCAGAAGGGATAGGCAAGGAAGGAGAGGGGGTGGAGTAGCCCTGTCTGTTAGGGAGTGTTTTGATTGTCTAGAGTTTAATGATGGTGATGATAGGGTTGAATGTCTATGGGTAAGAATCAGGGGGAAGGCCAACAAGGCAGATATCATGGTGGGAGTCTGTTAGAGACCACCCAACCAGGATGATGAGGCAGACGAAATATTCTATAAGCAGCTGGGAGAAGTCTCACAATTGCTAGCCCTTGTTCTCGAGAGCAGACATCTCGAGATGTCTGCTCTCCAGTAGACATCTCGTACCAGATGTCTGCTGGCAATACAATACAGCAGAGAGGAAACAGTCTAGGAGGTTCCTGGAGTGTGTGGCAGATAACTGCCTGACACAGCTGGTGAGGGAGCCAACTAGGGAAGGCAACCTGTTGGACTTGTTGTTTGTGAACAGAGAAGGACTTGTGGGTGATGTGATGGTTGGACACACCGCACAGCGATCACAAAATTATAGAGTTTTCAATTCTTGGAGAAGTAAGGAGGTGGGTCAGCAGAACTGCTACCTTGGACTTCCAGAGGGCAGACTTTGGCCTGTTTAGGAGACTGGTCGACAGAGGCCCCTGGGAGGCAGCCCTAAAGGGCAAAGGAGTCCAGGAAGGCTGGGCATTCTTCAAGGAGGAAGTGCTAAAGGCACAAGAGCAGGCTGTCCCCAGGTGCTGAAAGATAAGCCAGCGGGGAAGAAGACCGGGCTGGCTGAACAGAGAGCTTTGGCTGGAACTCAGGAAAAAAAGAGAGTTTATGACCTTTGGAAGAAGGGGCAGGCAACTCAGGAGGACTACAAAGATGTTGTGAGGTTATGCAGGGAGAAAATTAGAAGGGCCAAAACCCAACTAGAACTTAATCTGGCTACTGCCATAAAAGACAATAAAAAATGTTTCTATAAATACATTAACAACAAAAAGAGGGCTAAGGAGAATCTCCATGCTTTATTGGATGTGGGGGGAAACATAGTGACAAAGGATGAGGAAAAGGCTGAGGTACTTAATGCCTTCTTGCCTCAGTCTTTCATAGTAAGAACAGTTGTTCTCCGAGTACCCAGCCCCCTGAGCTGGAAGACAGGGACGGGGAGCAGAATGAAGCCCCCATAATCCAGGGGGAAATGGTTAGTGACCTGCTACACCACTTACACATTCACAAGTCTATGGAGCCAGATGGGATCCACCCAAGGGTACTGAGAGAGCTGGCAGAAGTGCTCACCAAGCCGCTTTCCATCATTTACCAGCAGTCCTGGTTAACAGGGAAGGTCCCAGTTGACGGGAGGTTAGCAAATGAGACGCCCATCTACAAGAAGGGCCGGAAGGAGAATCCAGGGAACTACAGGCCTGTCAGTCTGACCTCGGTGCCAGGGAAGGTTATGGAGCAGATCATCTTGAGTGCCATCATGCAGCACGTAGAGGATAAGCACGTGATCAAGCCCAGCCAGCATGGGTTTAGGAAAGACAGGTCCTGCTTGACTAACCTGATCTCCTTCTATGACAAGGTGACCTGCTTAGTGGATGAGGGAAAGGCTATGGACGTTGTCTATCTAGACTTTAGTAAAGTCTTTGACACCGTTTCCCACAGCATTCTCCTAGAGAAACTGGCTGCTCATGGCTTGGACGGGCATATGCTTTACTGGGTAAAAAACTGGCTGGATGGCCGGGCCCAAAGAGTGGTGGTAAATGGAGTTCAATCCAGTTGGCGGCTGGTCACAAGTGGTGTTCCCCAGGGCTCTGTGTTGGGGCCAGTTCTGTTTAATGTCTTTATCAATGATCTGGACAAGGGGATCAAGTGCAACCTCAGTAAGTTTGCAGACGACACCAAGTTGTGCGGGAGTGTTGATCTGCTTGAGGGGAGGAAGGCTCTGCAGAGGGATCTGGACAGGCTGGATCAATGGGCTGAGGCCAATTGCATGAGGTTCAACAAGGCTAAGCACAAGGTCCTGCACTTGGGTCACAACAACCCCATGCAACGCTACAGGCTTGGGGAAGAGTGGCTGGAAAGCTGCCCAGCAGAGAAGGACCTAGGAGTGCTGGTCGACAACCGCCTGAATATGAGCGAGCAGTGTGCTCAGGTGGCCAAGAAGGCCAATGGCATCCTGGCTTATATCAGAAATAGTGTGGCCAGCAGGACCAGAGAAGTGATCGTCCCCCTGTACTTGGCACTGGTGAGGCCGCACCTCGAATACTGTGTTCAGTTTTGGGCCCCTCACTACAAGACAGACATTGAGGTGCTGGAGCGTGTCCAGAGAAAGGCAACGAAGCTGGTGAAGGGTCTAGAGCACAAGTCCTATGAGGAGCGGCTGAGGGAACTGGGGTTGTTTAGCCTGGAAAAAAGGAGGCTGAGGGGAGACCTTATTGCTCTCTACAACTACCTGAAAGGAGGTTGTAGAGAGGTGGGGCTTGGTCTCTTCTCCCAAGTAACCAGTGATAGGACAAGAGGAAATGGCCTCAAGTTGCACTAGGGGAGGTTTAGATTGGATATTAGGAAAAATTTTTTCACTGAAAGGGTTGTCAAGCATTAGATCAGGCTGCCCAGGGAAGTGGTTGAGTCACCATCCCTGGAAGTATTTAAAAGACGTTTGGATGAGGTGCTTAGGGACATGGTTTAGTGGTGGACTTGGCAGTGCTAGGTTAACAGTTGGACTTGATGATCTTAAAGGTCTTTTCCAACCTAAACGATTCTATGATTCTAAATCCTGCTGACTGTCCCCCAATACAACGTATTTGTATGTTCACAATTTTTATAATATAGTTTCTACTAATTTCACTGGTATGCAGATGGGCTTACAGGGCTATAGTTCTTCCACGTCTGTCCAGACTGTGTTTTGAAAACTGACATCATATTTTCCATGTTCCTGTCCTCAGGTGCTAAGGTCATTCTAAATAAGAGGCTATACACCACAGTGTGTATTTCAGCTATTTTATGCTTGACTACCTTTAGAAATTCTAGATGAATTTTACTTAGTGCTGGTCATATATTACTGTTTATCTATCTATAGTATAACCTGTTTTACTGATACTTCAACACTTATCAGTGTATACTAAGAAACATCCCCATCCTCTCCCATCCTGGCCAACTGGTCAAAAGGGGATTTTTAAAGAGAACTGCATGCCTGTCTGCTTTTTGTGTCGTTCTGTAAACATTTCTTCATATATTTTTGCTAGTCTTTGTGCCTCTCTCCTTCTATTACAGAAACTACATCTGAGCATCTAAGATCTTTCTGTTAACTGGCCAGTAATAATGTGATACAGGAGCTAGACATTTACAGTGCAAATCATTCCCTTTATCTTCAAACAGCTCACCTTTACATGGCTAATTTAAGCTAATCAGGTAGGTTCCCTTTATAGTTAATTGATAGGGCTAGGCACTGACGTTTGATTCTTCATGCTTATCTTAGACATCTCCCTTCAATGGGATTACTCATCCTTTGGGTGCCCATGCCTTTATACTAACTACAGAGGAAGCCCAGATGAGAGTGTAGGATGTCTAAATTCTACATTATTAAGTCAGTAGAGGTGAGGTGCACCCCCAAGACACTACATCCAGTTATTGGACAATTGACTATCTACATTTTACTTATGGTATTCTTTCCTTAGCAGGCTCTTCAGTTCTGAAGAACCATAAAAGGGAGCTCTGCATCTGAAGATAGGAAGCCTAGGGCTGCCTGACTGTTCAATTAGCTCTTCCTGGAGGGTACTGGATGGAAGTGGGAGAAAAGTCAGAAAAACAAAGCTCTTTAGGGAGGAAAACAAACAATTTTTTGCATACAACAAATGGATTACAGATTGCCAAGCCATATTCTGTTTCTGATCTGATGAGCTGAGCTCAAGACAGAATATTGACAGATGTTCCATATACAGAAAAATTAAGTGTAATGGTGGGGCCCAGGAAGACTCTGAAGATGAATGGAGAAAAAGTATCTTGGTAAAGAGGTGAGACATGAATCAATCTGGAAAGAATGCAAGGAAAAAAAAAAGGTCTTAAATTCAGGTTCTTGGTCAGGACCTGAAGAAGAGCTTTTTGAGTGTTACTCCAGAAGGAGATACCATTAGTGACTAGGTAGAGTTGATGGGGAGGGAGTAACTGATGACCTGCAAAGGAAAGCTGAGGCTTACTTACTGCAGCTGCTCAAGGGTGGACATGTGTTGTTAAGAACTTATTCTTGAGTTTTTGTCCATTAATATGGCATATTTGCATTGTTTCTGCACTTGATGTATGCCCAAAGCCCCTTAGATTTCAGGGGAATTGCACAGCAGGAAAAAGCCACTTTATGAGGGCAGATTATCAGTTACACAACACAACACAACAATGGTCTCTATGTGGGCTCAGCTTCTAAAAGTAGCAATATCAAAGTCAGATTAACCAGCATGTGGGAATAGTCTTGGCACAAAGAACATTAGTCCAGCATTGCTATTCTCTGTTCCTTTTTCCTAGTGCAGTCCCATGGGTGGGGACGTAGCAGAGAACTGGAGGACTTATGGCACTCTGGGCCACCAAACAGCCATCTATTGGTGGCTGTGGGAAATGGCTCCATATTAGAGTAGCTCTGGGACTGCTCTAAGTGTGTGGGAGGGGCCATTTTTTCCATGCTCCAAGCAATGTCTCCCATTAGGTTCAGCAGAAAATCTTGCCCAAATCTTTGACAGAGATTTCCTGTGGTTTATCTTCATGGGATTTTATTCTCAAGCAATTATGTCATGTCATTTGTTCCCCATCCTCCCTCCCCGCTTCCCCCCCAATATTTTGCTCAGTATTTCTTACATTGTAATCACACTAGAGAATTAAATCCTGGAGCCATTCCTGTGGCATCAAAGCATCTGACTGAAATTGAAAACTGTTGTGGAGCTGGTTTAAGAAAAAAAATCATTAGCAACATAGGACTGAAGCAAAGACATTCTAAACTTTTCTTGAGGTATTTAACCTCTTTAACTGCAAATATAATCTAGTTCCATTAAATAGGTGCCTTTATTTCTTGTTTCTAAAACAGGTCAAGAAGCATGACCAGGGGAATCTTTTCATGTGCAGTTCCATCATAGCAATTGAAATTCTCATTTATCAGTGCCGTGGTAATATTAAAACCTTTGGTTTTGATCGTTTTCACAAGATGACAAAAAATGACTCTTCAAAGTCCTCTCCAGAAGGTGCTACTTTAGTCAGAATGCTGCTACTGAACTTACTCCCATAGAGATGAATTGTGTTCATGTGGCCACCATAGAGAACCTGACTGACATCAGCGGTCATTTTATCTGAAGGCATAATTTAATGCCTAATAGGTTACCTTATGAATATAAAAGACCTTCTTAGTCCTGAACCATGTCATCATTAATGTTTATACATATTTTGTGACACACTATGTACCAAATATAATTATAGATTCTACTTTTAGGGTGCTCTTAAAAAGGATCATAAAAGCTCTTTGCTCACTCTGTCCCTCAGTTCCATACAGTTGGCAGCAGATGGGATTGGGAACTATTCCTATGGAGTTGAGGCATTTTTTCACCTTTGATTTAGGGTCCTATTTAGGATGGAATACTCACAGTGAATATCTACTTTGCACATTGCAGTGTAGTGATACGGGAACCTGCTTACCAAGGGGTAGTTAGTACTGCATAAGTGATGTACCTGCAGGGAGAAAGAGCTTTATTTTAGCTTTTCAAAGGCTGTCTTGGACTTAAGTGATAACTGACTGTGTCAAGGCATCATGTCAGGTAGTATAGCAGTACACTTCAGAACTCTTGAATAGTGAAGTGATTCATAAAAATCAGTACAGGCTGGAAGCAGATCTCCCCTGATCCTAATGACCACCTACTTTCTCATCTCCTTCATAAGTGTTTATTTACAAAGGAGCTCTATCAAGTTCTGTGTTAAAGTCATACCACTTTACGAATGTTCTGCCCAACATGTAGCTAAATTCTTCTTTGCATTTAACCAGTGGCATCCTACATTGAACACTGGGAAGAGTACACAACACTTCTGAGAAGATTTGCGAAGGAGTAAAAACAGTAACAGTAAAAACACGGTGGAGGTTTTCATTTTTTGATTCAGACAAAGGAGAATCTTTCATGAATCCATCCAAAATTCTACCAGTGAATGGGATCAGAGCTGCACTTTGCTCTTGAAAGAAGCAAATGCACTATTTTGTTATTTACAACAGAGCTTTGCTTTGTAGGGAAACATATTTGTACTATGGGGAAAAAAACCAATGACATTCTCTTAATGGAATTATCAGATGGAAAGGTCCAAATGGTTTTGAATCTTAATATTTTTCCATGTAAAAAAAAAGCAACTTAAACTGCATATTCACAAACACAAGAACAAAAGTACAAAGGAGGAAAGGCCACAGCAGAAACACAGAGCTGTGTCTGCATTCTAATTCTACAACTCCTGAGCTGCATTTCAGACTTTACTTTCCAGCCCAGCCTTTACCTCCAGCTCATGCTACATTACTTTCTCGCTGTCTCTCTCAGAGAGACAGAAAAATTTGAACAAAACAGGGCAGGCGTGTGTTTGTGCCTGTGTGTGAAACAAACGAGATAATTTCATGCATTAGAAAATATGACAAGTACAATTTACGAATGCTTGATCAGAGTGAAGCAAAGCCATGAGTCAGCGATGCCATAGTAAACGAGTGAAAAACTATTCCATCCCATTCCATGTTCTGTACACGGCTAGATGAGGCTGTTATACAGAGGCAGGAGGTTGTGCAGCCACTCCCCCATTACACAAATACACTTAGTAGGCAGTGCTCAACAAAAGGGTGGCGGCAAGAAGGTTACAGCTCCCCAAGGCTTCCTAATAAATCCACCTCTGCTCAACATTTTACATAATGATATAATGCATTATATTATTATAAGCAGTGACATCATAATAAAATACTGGAGTGCTACTCAAGTGGCAAAGAACACCTAAGATACATTTCTATACTGGTAATTCAGTTCCTGTATTTTTTAATTATAGATAAGAATTTAAAGTGAAAATAATTACTCATTCCATAAATACTGGTGTAATGGTTCCCTGGCATATAATTAAGAGGCCTTTAATTTTAATTTTGTATACCGAATGCCTGTTTTTGGAGGTATTCCATATTCTATATTCAGGGCCTATACCTGCAAAGCTCTAAGCTTCTATTTTTGTGGAAGCTGAAGATGCTGCACGGTTTGCAAATTTAAGAACTTAGCTTTTATAACAATGGATACAAATAACATGGCTGCATCAAATATGTTTTCCTTCCTTCTAATTGCAATCCATTTCAATCGTGCTGTCAGTGCTTGGCCCATCTCAGGTTGCAGCACCATTTTCTAACCCATACTTGCAATACAGCCAGTAATGACGGAGCATCTTCTTTCTAAAGTGCCTGATACCTAAAAGAGGGAACCTACCATCACAGCATTCAGCATTTTCTAGAAACTGAGCTCTTTGATGGTAGAAAAATAGTTAGCCTATAATCTCACTGATAATGTGAAAATGGATGTCTCCAGTTATTTGCAACTGGATATACAACCTTTCAGCCTACAATAAAGATTAAAATCATTGGCACATGATTATTACTAGGTGAGGATAGCCTTTCTGAAAAGGTAACTGTATTTCTCAATTCTAGTAAATCCAGACACTCACATCTTAAAAAGTACAACAATAACTGGCACCTTTTTGGCAGACTCAGCAGGCAGGTCAAAGATTGTCTCAGCATGTAGAATGAATTAATATTTCTCTCCCAAGAGTGGGTCCTTCTAGAAAAGGCTTAAGGCAGATTGGTGGGGCATTCAAAGGAAAGCTGGAGAGGGGGGTGAAAACTTTTGTTTATATGAACGTTTTTCTGATTTAGATCTAGAAACATTTAAGTATTTTAATGTTTTAATCTTGTATGAAAGACTTCACCCTTCCCTGTCCATCCCTTATGTGTCTGGTCTCCTCTATAGCCCACCACACACATCCTAAACTGTCTTCCCCCATTTCGCTCTGTACTCCCACTCCGCCCTTTTGCAGGACTCTCTATGTCCCCATCCCTGCCTTTAGTTCTTTGTTCCCAATTCCTTGTCTTCTACTCATGCTCCTAACTCACTTTCCTCACTCTTCCTACTCCACTTCTGAGTTTCTCCCTATGCATTTTAGCTCCTTATCCTCTAGTTTTAATTTCTGTGCATCTGCTGCTTGCTTCCTCTGAAGTCCAAAGGAACTGTGGAAGGCTCTACTCTATTCTAAGAAATATTTTTTGAATAACAGCCGTACTTATAGTGCACGTAATTTAGGAAGCATTATGTTTCCTCCACTTCTTGCTGCAACAGGGTACAAAGTGATTGCTTTGTCTCCTCATGCTCACAAGGGAGTAACAAATGTCCCCTACTGCTGCATCAAGTTGGCATTGACAGTTTACAGTGCATCTGCATTCAAGCCTTCTTGTTTGGTCATGCAGACACATATGCGGTAACACAAATTCACTCTGAAGAGATTCATTAACTATTTGTAACTAGCCTGCAAGTATTTAGTGCTAAATGAATAAGAGTAAAAAAGTGAGTAAATCAAATAACAAAGGTTGAGACAGAGAGCATATAACTGACTTAAAATGTAGCCATCCTGACACCCAGATATAATTGCTGTCTCTGACAAACAGGTATTGGGAGGACTACTCCATTTTCAGTGTCCTCATGGGCACAATATGGTGACCTGAAAAGGCAAGAGCATAATTCTCTCCTCACTTTTCTTCCTGTTCTGAATCTACAGTTGTAAATGGAGGCTGGCAGAAGTGGCTTGCCTTGCTGGCTCCTCACAGATGGATGTAATAGCAGTGGCTGCAACTTTCACATGCCTGAAAGAATTAGTGAGCATTGTGCCTCCCTATTATTCTCCTAGACATTGTATCGCACCTAGATGGCATTCTCTCACCCAGAACCATGGTTTACCATTCCTCCAACAAATCTGGAGTACTCTCTGCTTAGCCTACATTCAAATCATTCTAGTCACTTAAGAAAACATCTAAAAGGAAATAAACACCAATTAAGCCACAGACACTTTAATACAATAAAGATCAGCTCTGGCCATAATTTCCTTGCTTTCTATCAGACAAATCTCCCATTTTTGAACATTTCATTTTGTACTTAGATTATGTCTTCTCAGATAAGCTTTAAGCACTACCATCTGTTCTGCAGCAATCACATGATCCTATCACTTTGATTCAGTTGAATACAAATCCCTTTGACAATAGGGAAACAGCAAAATAACACACATTTGTTCCAAAAACTGCCCCAACAGTAGATTGCTCAAGGGCTGCTTTATAGTGGAGGTAGAAGACATGGGGAGACCCTCCTACACACCTCCTGTCTGTGCCCCACACTGTCCAGGCAGCATTCTGACACTGAAGCTTCTTGTTTGCTAGGGGGATTGAGTCAGTGTTTCAGCTGTGTTCAGCAGCCCCAAGGGCTGAAAGCTGAGCCAGGGCCCCATGCCTCTGCATGCCTGCTAGCATTTGGAAGCAAATCCTGAGTCAGAGGGAATACACCTTTCTCTTGCAGATTTAAGAGCACTATGGTTACTCCTCTCAGCAATCTCTGAGGCATTCTTTCTGCATCTGTCCTCTGCTGGCAACTGGCCCACAGCCACTACAGTTGGCCATTGCAGCAACAGATCTTCCCTGCTGATTTCTAGGAGAAAGGCAAAAGCAGAGTTTGTACCCACTATTGTGGCCACATCTATTAAGAAAAGTTCAGTGAAAGGCTGGTGCATATTATGCAGATATTTGGAGCATTCTTCTACTTAGAATAATTTCCCCATTGGAATGGACCTGTTTAGCAGAAAGATGATCTTATTCAGATTCAAAATGCAGAAGACAGTATAAAATATTTCTCTTTAAGATATGAAAGAAGCACAAACTGTACTATTAAAGTTAACTTGCGGCTCCTAGCTTTGCATATGCAGACAGTGTATATAATCTGGATGAATCACTGCAAAAAGAGTGCATTGCAAGTCTTCTCACTGTGTCCATCTACAGTCCTCCTCAACAAGGTGTTACAAACATTGTATCATTCAGAAGGTAATTTCTCCTTATTTTCACTCACTGGATAATTCTCAGAGGGAATGTTTCAGCTGTATTTGTTGTTGAACACGTGAACAGGTTAAACTGTTGTATATTGATATTAATAACTGATTGAAATTTAGGATATTAATTTATTATGAAGGAAAAATATAGCAATAAACCAATGTACTACAAATTCTAGCTGAATTTGGTATTATGACTCTTCTAATGTCAGATAATTTACAGACAAATGCAACATTTTCTTTTCTCCTCGTATTTTAATGGCACTGAAAATTCACGGAAAATTACTGGAATATGAAGTTCTGTATGAGAACTTTGAGTATGAGAATAACAAAATGCTCAGAGTTCAATGGTGCAAAGACAAAAAAGTCTTGGACCATGCACCATTCATTTGCATTTTAGCATCTATTTAAACTCGGTGTTTTCTCCAAGTTTGTAAGCTGTTTCAACACTTAATCTGCAAGGAGTTGGTGAATATAAATCTCGCAGAAGCATGCTAACTTTTTTCTATCAAGCTAAAAGGGAAAGGGTAATTCATTTTAAGTGTATTGATGTTAGAAGAGCTTTGAATAGCATTTTATCGGCAATACTGTACTTTAAAGGAACGAAGCGCAAGTTAAACAAACAGTAACAAAGAATGCATTTTTTTCAGGGGTGGTCCTCTTGGAAAATGTTAACCACATTAAAGTAGGTAGTTATTGAAATATGCAATTAATTTTAAGTTGATAGAAGTTGAAACTGTCATTCACCTGAGCAGGTGGTGGAAGAACCTTCTTGCGTATCTGCTGATTGGGTCCCTGTACTCCAGCACAGTTGTATCCAAGAGGGGTCTTGTTGGAGCATAAAAGGTTCCAAGGCTTGCCTCAAGCTGTGCTGTGGAGTTCAAACACAGCAGCAATGAAACAAGTGAAACTGTTTCAATTACAACAGGTTGCTCATGTTTGCAGTCAGTCAAATTCCTCAAACACTGATGAAATGTGATGTTGTAGGACAGATGAAATTAAAATATGACAGACTGTACAAACACAAATGTGCATATAAACTTTCACTTTGAGGCAGAGTTGACAATGACTTTGAGCAACAAAAGCTGTCAAAAGGATGAAGAAGTCCATAACGCATCAAGTTCTCACCAGCAGCGTACAATTAAAAGTGACTCATAAGAGTAATACAGTTTGAACAAGTTTGTCCAGTAGAGATCAACTCTCAATTAGCTCGAATCGTCTTTGTTCTCTTAGGCAAACAACAAGGAAGTTCAGTTTTTCAGGGATTATTGTGTTACGTCAGCAGGTGACAGAACCCTTCCTGTGATGGCCTTGAGGTCTAAAGGAACCTCCTTCAGCCAACAGTTCTTTAAAAACTTTAAATAAAAGGGTCTAGAAACCCTAAGGGTTTGACTCTCCTACAGCTTGTAGTGGTGGGAAACAGGATAACTTCCCTTGTAATCAATAAAATAAAGCCCTTTTGTTATAGAAGTTCTCTCCACTTTAAATACTTTCTGACTGCTATACTCCACAGCTGGAGCTCTTAGGCATTTTTCTACATTTTTTTAATACAAAATTATAAATAATACAATAAAATACACTATAAGTTTGTGTCCCACAAGCTTAGCTGAAATATTTGTTATGTGACTTCTGCTTGAGAGTTAACATGTAGTACAAGTCCTTATAGGCAGAACAGGGAGAATTTGCTATATATTTGCTATATTGGTTCTCCTTTCAGAGTGAATGTGCAAACTGCTACTGCTAATCAGAATTTTGTATGGGCTTTAAAAGCAAAATATAACCTATTGTCTCATTAGGCAGACAAAATCTCATTGATTTGCTGTTATTAACATTTGTTTGAACTAGCCATTTCTGTATTTAGTGATAATGGTTCTTTATTTCCAAGCACAGTTACATTTTATTTCATTAGGCTTCATAGCACTAAATGTGCTAATAGTACTGTGTTAGGAACACAGGCAAACTGTTAGTAAATTAGGTTTTATGTTATCTTAAATCTAGACAGTAAGATAAGTTGAACTTTAAAGGTATCTTCTTTCAAAGCAGCAGTCAATTTAGATTATAATTGAATACAGCAGTACCTTTGCAAAAACAAGCCATACTCTCTTGCCATTGCTGTTTTCTTGACAGCATGTTTTGTACTTCTGAAATATTTCAACGTACATGGAATACAAGTAACTACTAGCACAGTTATAGATTCATTAGATGGCCCAGCTTGATGTTGAAGGCAGAATAAAGATCTCAAAGATAACTGCCCCATCGCTATACATAAAAGGCCCCACTGGGTTTTGCTAATAAAAAAGAAAACAAATTACCATGCCAAATTTGTTAGATTCATATAGAATAACTCCTGGACAGAATGAAATTCCATCTGCTGTAAACAGTGTTAGGGAGCTGCATGGGGGGAAACACACAGACATCTATTTATAATGTGCATATTTTTACAAGAGTTTGAAAACCAGCCCTTTTCACGGGTCCTTTTAAAAGCATGTTTTATTTAGAACCAATACGCTGTATTTGCAATGCAGATATTTTTTTAATCAGATCCCCCAAAATGGATAGCTGATGGCTTGGCAGCAAGGTAGGATGCCTTGGAGTTCTTCTATCATCAAACACACCAGAATCCTAAGTATTCTTTCCTTTCACAAAAGATCCCTGGTCCCCAGCTGGCTGCCTGCTATACTGCAGGATAACACCTTCACTAAATCAAGGCACTTCAAATCTTGAAGTCTATTGAGTTTCAAGATAGACAGCAAATCAAGAGGAAGGCATCACACCAGGCTTCAGCAGAGACGAGGCTGAACCTAAAATTCATCATTTCTTGTGAGGGAACCCAGCTACTACTGCAGGGGGCCAGAAGATTACAATGAGGACAAATGCTATAAGCCTAAAGGAGGCAGCAGAGGATAGTGTATTCAAAGCCTTTGGATCTTGTAATGAAAGAATGACCCTTCAAAAGCACCTTAAAAATCATACTAAAATCTCTTGTCCCCGTTGCAGGAAAACATACCTCCTTAAGTTGGTGCTGTCTCAGTTTGAATATATAACAAACATTTGAATCCTATATTAACTAACATTAGTCTGTAACATAAGCTAAATTTATGTAATGTAATAAAGTTACAGCACATATAAGATAGTGCTATATATATTAAGTCATGCCTATCCCATATATATATATTAAAATATGCATTATTTTAGTATCACTAGTGATACAAATGAACTAAAATGCAATCAACACATTGATCCAGATTTTATTGAAATGACTCGTCTACATATGACATTTGATTACGGAGTACCATAATCTGACTGACTGTCTGGATTCTCACTGTTGTCTTCTTTATAAAGTCAATAAATATATTGTCATAATTCACATGAATTACAAAGACACCACAAAAATACATTAAAAAGACAATCAGTCCCTTACCTTCTCTGTCTGGTGTAAGCTTTTGTTTAAGAAGGTGATTGACAATGGCACTCAAGCATATGTAACACTGAAGACCCATTGTGTTCCAGTTCATGGTGTTCAGGACATTAATTGCCTCGTGGATCTCATCGTAACGAATGTACTGGTGGATGATTTCCACAAGGCCCAGCTGTCCTCTTGTGATCACACCTTTTACAGGAAATATTAAAATCAAAGATAGTGTTATGAGTATGTAAACCAGTAGCTGACTACCTTTCAGGACAGTTAAAAATAATTGCTGTTGGTTAAATTAGGAAGTTTAAGTTAATGGGCTTCACTACTAAATTTTTATGTGATATAGCTCCTTATTATCTTGGTATATTTAGACTGAGGGTACTTCAGACAGCAGAGAAAAACCATCAGTGAACTTCACACACAGAGATTGAGCGAATGAGGCCAATACCTATTAGTGACAAAATAATGTAATGAAGTTTGTTTTAAACATGGTAGAAAAAGCTTATTCCCAGTTTATCATTATTGTATTGGAGGTAATAAATTTATGTTCCTGCACCTCCTTCCTGTAGGGAAATACTGCTGGACAACATTAAAAAATAGCATTTGTCTCACAGAAACATGCCTATGTATACAAGTTTACAGCAGCTGAAACTTCAAAGCAGCAGTTACTCGATTACTCTCCATATTGCAATTGCTCTAGAACTTACTTCTAGCTTGGCAAAATTCTCTAAGTGAAGCATTTTTTCTGTGAGGGGATATCATGAAAGATATCAACATTTAGGGACCTTTGAATTACAGTTGCACATGAAACCAAGAACATGCTTGCCATAAGGGAAAAAAACAAGCAACACACTGCTCGCTCCACGGGAATATGATTTATCTACAGCACTCTATCTCTGCAAAGTAGAAATTAAAAGACTCTCAAATTTTCTTGACTTGTAGGTCTCAGCTTCTGAACAGAAAAGGTGACTGAAAAGCTGAAGAGATGTTATTTATTGTTATTTATTGTCTCTGACTACCCATACGATCATGTGACATAGGCCACACATGGCATTTTAGCAATTCTTGCTTGCTTTGGGTCACTGTGCTGCAGTATTCTTTATCACTACTGCTCCAGATACTAGAAAGAAACCAGAATAAATTTACTGTTCCCCACTCTTTAAATAAAAACATAATGTTATTTTTTTTATTTTCTCAATTTATATTCTGATGTTGTTTATCAAAACTAATTTTAAGGAAAAAATTCTGATAAGAAAGGGAACAAGCTGAATTTCAATACTGATATTAAAGCCATAGGATGGCTGGGGAAAAAAAGTCTGATAATGGAGAAAAGCAGACCTGATATATAGGAAACATACCTCACAAAACTTTCATAAATGTAGTTGTGAATATTGTTTGTGATGTAAAATAAGAATTGAGAAAAAAAAAGTAGAGGAAAACATCTGACTATAGCTCGAGGACAAGTAACCTGCTGAGAACTTGCATATACAGATCTGACACTTTAGGAAAAAAAGCTTACATATTTATTTTTTGTAACAGAGAAATACTTCGGTTTTGTAGTGTCATTAAAGAAAAGACATGGTTGCCTATTGTATTTCACTTTACATTTGCATGTATTAAAGCCTATGGACATTATACTGTTTAATAGCCATGTTTAACCTGTGTATGTGTGATAATATCTAATTGTTATGGTAGACTTTATTCTTCCTAAATGTTTAGTGTTTTTAAAGCATTACATAAGTTGGGCAATCTTCACATTAATCACTAAGTGAAGACGAAAATACTTATTTGCATGCTAATTAAATATGATACTATATTTAAAATGCCTTTCGAGGCCAGCAATGCTGAACCACTGGCACCAGTACCAAGTCTGGCATTATCTAAGATCTGGGTTGACATCAATGACAAGAAGCCACAATGCTTTTGAAAATGAGTTTGGCATTAGACACCAAAAATATTTGCCATTAATGTTTGAGGGTAAATATAATATGAATCTTTTCCCGAAATAAAGCTGGCTAGACAGCACAATGGAGAATTCACAGAACTTGTCTAAAATCATAATATGTCAGCTGGAAGTTAAAAACATATTTGCCTATTCTCATTGACATAGTTTCTTAACAGACTTTTATGGTAAACAATTCCAAGCCATGAGTTAATTATGGATTTTATTTCAGTCCTGAATGCCTGTCTTGGTTTTGCTGTCATGGACCCCTAAACTTTCCATATAATTTATATTTGCATTATTTCTTAAATAGCAGAGACCTAAAAACTGCTGAGGTTGGGAAGAGGGGCTGACTAATCAACACAGCATTAGCTTGGTAGTGTGGCAAACTGAGAAGAAGAGGCGTAAAGCTGAAAACCAGGATGCAATAGAGAACAGCATATTTTTGCACAGTGGACTACAAAAAGGAAGGGAGGGATGGAGGGAGGGATAGAGAGAGCTTTGCTTTCTCCCTAGAAGAGATTTTACAGTAATTATACAGAATGAATTTTAAAATGTGATAACTTTCAGCTGTAGAGGTCAACATCTTCCCATTTGGATGCTTGACTTCTCCTGGGTGGTGCGCTTGCTTGGGAAAAAGACAGTGACAGCCAACTCACTGCCTAATTGATTTAGGAACGGTGCCCAGGGAGACAGTCCAATTAAGTTTACAAGCTGGCAATTAGCAGGAAAGGCCTCTAAATCCCTGCACTGAGAGCCTGCTTGCCTTCATAAGAACATAAATGTGCTAAAGATAGCAAGAGGAAAGCTGTGCTTTCTGGAAAGCTGTTGTGAGAAAACCCCACAAGGGAGGACTGACGAAAAGCAAGGTAGATGTGGGTAGAGTGCCTTCTGCTTGACAGGTAAGAGGTAATTTAGAGGGGTTTTTTTTTTAACGGCCAACATGCACAAAAACATCAAATAACTGTTATAATTAGTGTTCCCGGGTACTCTGCAACTATTAAACCTGTTATTGAACATAATGCAGCTGAATTATCTCAAAATAAATTATAACTTGTAAACAGTTTTTCAATAGTATTTTTGGATAACAGGAATAATCTAGATCAGCTCTTTTAAAACTATACAACTATAAGCCAATCCAACACTTTTGTTGCTAACATCCTATTATATTAATTTACCTTTTTGCAGTGGCATACTTAGGTTTTTTTAAATTCAGTCTTTCAAATGTTTAGGTCTGCAGTACTTTTAGACAGGAATTTTCCCCACAAAAGCACATACATGTCTCAATCAGTAAAGAAATAAAGTAGATTTTCAAACTTTACTGTCACCTATTTTTTTTAAAAAAGGCTTCTTCCTAATCTCAATAGCTTTATACAAAAGAATCATAAAAAACTCCTGTAAAGATCTACAAAGGCAATCCTGTTTCCTTGGACAGACAATGGGTAAAATGCTGAAATTTTCCAGGATGAGTGTATTCGACATGGCTGTCTGCCCTGCTGAAACGCCGGCTTGGTAGTCAGAAGATTTAAGCATGATTGTTTTTTTAGCTCTCTCAGAGGGTTTGCACCACTGTAACTTGCCTGACTTGAATGGAGTGAATACAGTTCTCACTGATGAGCAACTGCAGGGGTTTTATTCTTAGTTCAGCCACTGACTCGTCATGTAACTCTTGGAAAGCCTTTTAGCTTTCGTAAAGGAAAAAGCTTTCATGCTTCTTGTTATTCTGTTTGTAAAATGAAGATAGTTATGGTTTCACTGTCGTAAAGGCTCCTTATGCCTAAAATTAGAAGTGCTATACAAATTCTAAAATTAGTATCATTACTTATTCTTTTATTCACAACTACTGGTGAATTAATTGAGAGACCAAACTTCTCTGAAGGTTATAAAAATCCTCCTTCTTGTGTGAAAAGTCTTCAAGGAAAGAAATGGTGTAACTTCATGTACTGAAGTGAGGAAGAACAGAGTACTGGGACAAACATCCATTATAATGGAAAGGACAGTTGCGTCATACACACAAAAAAATAATTTAGGAAAGAAAATAACATTACTATCCTATTATTAAAAATAACTTATTTTAGCTTGTTAGGGGTATTACTACCAAATGAATACAATTCCTAAAATTATGTACTACAGAATCAAAGAATTTTCAATATGAGAAATTGTTATGCTTTATTAAAGTAGCAGGTAACATAATGGGACCCTGATCCAACAACAGATCAGGGTTCTGTTCTGTCAGACCCCACATGAAAAGATACTAAGTAACTGTGAAACATAATGAACTCCTTGGTTCACATCTTCAGATACCATTGGAACTATGTTCTTTTAAGGCTATGGTCCCATACATCTAAAATGAGGGTGTTGCTTGCAAACTACAAAAAACTTGTGAGGTACAGACGTTTCCTTGAGAGCTCAAGCTTCAATAGATGTGCTCAGTAACTTACCAAGTTTAAAGTGAAGTACTCCTAAGGGTCCTTTGTCGAATCTAACCAACAAAAGATCATGAGTATCTGTGCCGTCAGTGCTGGCAGATGCAACTTGAGGAGCAGCCCACTGGATCTGGATGAGGCTGCTAGGCATGTCAAAGTGTTTACTGAATTGCAGAGTTGCCTCAGGTGAATAGTCTTGTGCTAAGAGCTGAATTTTAATTGGGGACAGTGCCGTGTCAAAGAGTTGCAGCTCCCCTTGAGAGCTGCCAACCATGAATATGGCTCCGGAAGGGTGATAGGTTATTAAAGCAGGCAACAGTTCTGCTTGGGCTAACAGAGTCACTTGGTTGTAGGCTTCATACAGAATTATTGACGAATCTTCACAACCCAGGACTAGTTTGTCTTCTGTAACGTCTCTGCAACAGCTGATGGCCTTGGATCGTAGTGGTATTCTGGTGACTGCCGCACACTGAATTTTGTTCCTAACACACTTGTAGACGCAGCTGTCAGCCATGGGCTCTTTGTCTGTGGAGATGGAGTGCTCTACTGTGTAAACCTGATAAGGCTGATTAGTGCTGAAGCTAGCATCGAGTGGATCCCATTCTGTACGGACATAACTCAGAACCTGGAAAAAATCCAAAATATTTTGGTAGTCATTTGTAACAATATATTCTTACTTTGATGATTTAAAAAATAGACTGCTGCAAATATGCTTTCCCATGGGTCTGTAAGCTAAAACAGATATGCATTTTAGAAATGGAGTTGTAAAATCTACTGTTTTAACTTTTAAAATGTTAATTCCTTTGATTAAAAAAACCCTGCAATATAGTTTGAGCCATATTTGTTTGTCCAGAGTATAAAACAGGTTAGCAGAACAGAAGATAAAAAAGGGGATGGTCCTAACAGTGTTTGTAAGAGGAGAAATGAGCAGCTGACTGATATAAAAGAATAACTGATTATTCACAAGTGGGGTGGGGGAGAAATCCCAAAATTTCTGGAAAAATTTATAATAGGTTACTCTGAGCATCACACATAGACGATTTTTGATAATTTGCTCTGGGCCATGGTAACAGAAAATATTACACTGTAGTGGTAGAAATGATGGCATGTTTAAACAATATATACTATATATTGCCAAATGAGTAGGTGGTAGATGTTCTTTGGTGCCATACAGCTTTCGATGCAGAATAAATTAATTTGTGATAGCAGAAAAGGGGGACCATTTAGGGGTATTTGAAAGTTGAATGAACTGGAAGAAGAACAGAATATGATAGGAAGGCAGAATATGACACAAAGAAAGCAGCTGGCAAAGAGCAAGAAATAAGAAACATTAGTGTAGAAACATGGGAAGTACCATAAAGTGATGGAGGCAACAGTGGAGACCAATGAAGATCCATGTCCTATAATATATGGGCTTGAATGAGAGGTGTTGTACAGGACTCGAACAGGGAAACTGTGGGAGAAATACCAGCTGTAAATAAGTTACAAATTAGCTTATGAAAAGCTATTTCTCTGAAAGAGGGAGAAAACCAATGTGTCTAGAAGAATGAGAGTAGTGGAAGTCAGTCGAAACTTGCTGGTGTTTGTTCATGCAGAAATAAAGAGTGAAAGGAAAATGTCAAACTGAGCCAAACCCCACCCTCAGGTATACCCATAGCATTCTTCACACTATAAACTAAAGCTGCTGACCTGCCACTAATTTTGGAAGCCGCTTCTTTTGAGTCCAGGTGGTATGCAAGTACCATTTACACAGAAAGGGGTAACAAATGTGATTAAAAGGCAGAGAGAGGGTGAGTGAGGAAATCTGGATATTTCAGGTTGAAATCAGAAATGCACACATAATGTTAAAGCAGTTTAAATTTATCAGATCACAAGACCAACTGAACATATACTTTAGCCTTTCATCCTGCAAAGGAGAATAAGAAATTAAGATTTTTTTGGCATACCACCCATTACTTCAGAAGCAACTGATGAATTTATAAACAAGTTATTCGGGATGTTGATCAGACTGATTAGGATGTTGTGTTCTGACAGTTTACTTATTTTGTCAGCAAAAGGGTTTCTCATTCAAAAGAAAGAAAAAAGGATTATTGCAATTCTGTGGCTGCAAACCAGCTGCTGGTTAATACAAAAGTCTTAGCTACTTTAAGATGAGTAGTTAGGGACATGCAAAGAACCACTTAATGCAAAAGCACCTAATATGGAAGCCAATGCATGCAACTTGTGAAAACCAGGTAAACCGATTTCAACAGAGTAGTGATCAATTAAAATATATACCAAAGAGGAAATAAAAGATTAAATTACTTATATAGTCTGAAAAACATTTTCTCACCCCCACCATTCCCTCACCAATGACTTAGCCTGGTCATTGCAACTAGTCATTTATGCTCACAAAAGTGCAGTGGCTACTGCGCAGATTTTAGAACTGCTGAAATGTGTAGCTTATTAGGGTGTTAAATTGCGTAGCAAGGAAACCCGTAAAAGAGGTTATTGTGGACAAAGGATTAGTGTGACCACAGAGCTCTCTAACCCCAAATAAAGACAAGGTGAAGTGTTATTGTTTGTTCTGCAGTTTTCCCTAGGAGTATGTATAGAGACCCAGGTAGCTGCCTTTCAAATATGTGAAATAGAAATCTTGCCCAAGCAAGTCTTCAAAGCTTCCATAACTTCAGTGAAATGAGCCTTGAGGCCCTCTGGGACTCAGATTTCTGTCTTCCTGTGGCAGGTTTCAATGCACTGCATTATTCATCTACATATTTTTATCCAAACCCAGTGTTCCTCTCTGGACATCTCCTCACAAGCTACAAGAAAGTCATGAAGATCCACAGAATAATCAAGCCTATGAGACACGAAAGACTGAAAGCACTATTAAATTATGAAGAGAGACTGGCCTTGAAGGTTAAGACAATAGAGAAGAAAACACGTGAAACATGGATTTTACAACTCCATAGGAGTGACTGCTGGAAAACAGCAATGGAAATAGTCACAGAAAAAGAAATGTTGTCATCTGATCGTTTGAGAGTCAGCAAGCAAACTGAATCCAATTAATAATTTTGTTCTGCCTTGTTAGAGCAAAAGTGGGACAAAATGTTGCTTGCTACTTTGAATTTAAAAGAAAGTAAAATCTGATATTTTGGAAGGCTAATTTAATGAGCCTTGAGATGAAAAGCTTCCTAGCTTCACATTATTTTGAGAGCAAATCCTTGAAATGAAGTCTAGGGTAGGGCTGGTTGCTGTATATAATGCAATTCTAAACTAGGAAAAAGTTCCTGCGAGGAAAGAAAGACTATTTGCTGCTTTTCAAAACATAAGTTTTGACATAACGTTTAAACAAATTAGGTTTAAAGGAAACTTTTCTAGACACTACTGTTCATATTCTGGCTGAAAACAAGAGAAACCTTTCTCCTTAGATTGCAACAGATAAGCTGCTTCTCATGCATCAGTGGCCTCATGTGCCTCTTGGAGGAAGAGTACCAAGCCGAGAGACCTCTTTGTTCTGGTTTCCAGTTTTGCTGAATGTAACTGGTATTTGGCACTCTGAAGGGGAAAAAAATGGATATTCTCTTTCATTTAAGAGGGAAGATTTGAGTTTCTCTGTCAGAATTGACTCTTATTATTAATTCTTCATGCTGCTAACTGGAAAACTAAAGCAGAGAGACATACAACTACTGAAACGTGTTAATAAGACTAAGATAATGCTTTCGAAAAATAAGAAGTCTAACAATCAAAACATCTTTTTTTTTTTTTTTCCCCTCCCCAAGAAGATGGCACTCCATTACCTGCCAATTGTTTTTCTATCTGGTAAGTAGCCACATGCTAGTAATTGTAGTGCACATAGTGCTTTAGCAGACCATTTAAAGGAATCCACTGGGATTCCTTTCCGGTGAGCAGTAGTTCTCTGGAACCCTAAAGGGGAACATTAAAACAGCAATATATCTTTAAGTTAACAAAACATTTGCTTGGGGAATGGGAAGGCAAAAGCTGGAGGAGTTCCCTCAGAAGTGGGTAGGACAACTGTAGGATTTGCAGAGGAGGGGACAGGGCAGTGGATCTAAAAAGACAGAGCCGTAATATCACATGGCGGGGTGTATAATCTCTTTCAGTGTTAAGTACTTTCCATAAATCTTGGACTAACCACTTAGCCTTGGATTTCAAGGGAAGATTTCTGGAAGTACTTTGCATGAAGTAAAACCAATTACTTTCTGTAAAATAAAAAAAAAAATAATAAAAATTTTTAAAAGTCCCTTTTAGTTTTGTGACATGTACACTACAAAAATACAGTAAATGTATTTAAATATTGTCCACATAATTTATGCATATTTCCCTTATTAATGTGGCAGTCACACACCACTACTGCACATTTATATTGTTTTCCCCTTGCAGTACTGGCCTGTGCTCTGCATCAGCTAATCAGCAGGATGACGGATACTATACATGTCAAGTTCTCAAATCCTAGCGTCAGAAATCATAACAATCCAAGTAAAGGAATCTGTTAATCTTTGTAAATAAGGGGCCTGAATTATGCTAGTTAAAGTACTTTCTTTCATTTTATGTTTGAAAGAAATAATAGCACTAGCTTGTGTGAGCAGTATCACTCTTCTCAGTGCAAATCTTTGAACGCTTAAAATTGAAGTATTTTGCATAGAGTGCTGGGAAAGGATAAACTCCACATAACAAAACAAATAAGAGTTTTAACCAGTAGTTCTTAAGCAGAAAATTGGCTTACCAGGCAGATAAAAAAAGAAAACAAAAGAAACAGAAAAATAAGCTTGCTGTGACTGAATTGTGTGTCTTTCAGATGAGAAAAATGTTTGATTTATTTTATGGATGTTAAAAAAAAAATGCTTATTTAATTTCACACAGTGAGGCTCCAAATAACAACAAACACTTCAATTAGAAATGTGGAGTGGGAAGTGTAGTGCACACTAGAGTAAAATAGTTTTAAATACAGCACTGTGAAGATGGAAGAAAAAGAAACCACCCTATTTTTAAACATTTCTAAAAAAAAAAGCAAGGCTCCTACTCTAGGTTACTTATTTGGCTGCATTGTATTTACAGTCCCACATGCAATCTTATTATTTAGATCTTCAGCCAACATTTATTCTTATTTTCTTTCAAAATTTATCATCATCATCTTTATCCCATATTATTCATTGAACTTTTAACCCAATGTGACATCAAGGATTTTACATTCTTTGCTATATGTGTGTGAAAGGTATTTCAGCTATTCAGTCACACACCGTAGATGTTTTTCTGAGTGCTACAGTAATTAGCTCACTTATAAAAGTAGGATAGCTACAGTAGGATAGCTCACTCATAAAAGATCTGCTGTGCTTATTTCACAAGTTTGAGGCACAATGTGGAAGCAATAACTATTAAATATTATCTCTTGGGAGAAAGAAAAATAATATTATATCTCAGGCAAATTATTTTTTCTACAAGGTTGAAGTATAATTTCAGTGATTTGCACTAGCATTAAATGGAGTGAAAATAAACATGGCCAAGACAAATGCAAAGTACTACAGTAACTGAGCCTGGCATCATCACCTCCTGTTAATTTATGTTTGCAGAATAAAGTTTATGTTGATTTTAACATGACTTTCTCTCAAAGCATTTAATCCAAGCATGATTTCACATCAGATCCTATTTATTCATAGCAAATTGTCTGAAATTATTTCTGGAAGATTTCTCTTCTGGTTTTGAAATCAAAATACCAGCATTATCTCCACAGGGAGACAATTTAAATAACATCCTTGATCATTGGTACTTTAACAAAGAAGAAACAAACAAACCCCAAATAATTAAATAAATAAATTGGAGAATGGATGAGTTTACTGGAGGAAACCAATGCACGCAAGAAAGCAGACAAAGGTTCAACAGACAAATACTCCTGCAGCAACTTGCATGCATGTATATAAATGTACATCGCACACCAAAGCAAAGTCATATCTTAAAGAGAAAAGCACTTTTATTTCTTCAGGGGACGATTCCTCACCAAATCTCACAGCATTCAACATAGTAAACACTGATCTCAAGAAAAAAAAAGGAGTAAAACAAGTCAAGATTTACAAGGAAAAAGTTCTTTCTGGTTTTAGAGGAATAATGTCTACCTTTAGCCTTAATAGTAGCAAATGTTAAAACATAAAGCCACACAGCACAATTCAAATCAAATTTATAGTGTATTTAAAATGTAAAATGTGTTTCCTCCATCAAGTTGAAAAGCTGCTTAAGTACACAATACCCCAAACACTGTGTGTGCAATGTGAATCATCCTGATGCAGAACTTTTAGTTACATGTAGTTATCATGATGAGGGGTTGAGTTGCCTTGTCCCAGAGCTATTCCTGTCCTCCTCCTAATAAGCACTCTTCTAGTGGGCAGCAAATATCACTCAGAAAATTCTTCCAGGGAGGAATAAGTATCATCCAAGTGCCCCATTTACCTTTGCTCTGCCACAACAATAAGAGTGTCAGTAGCTGGCAGATCTTTTTGTGTTTTTTGTAGGTCAGCACCAAGCTGCTGTAGAACAGCTGTGGGTAGCACCCATTCATTTCCTCAGGCTTGGTTTACTTTTTCATAAACCCAGTATGCCAAACAACTCTTTATGGGCTACACATTCAGCAATTCCTGCTTTTCTCTTAATTCTAGATAATAATGCTGTTTTACCCAAGCGATACTACTGTTTTCAAGTAAAATGTCGGTGGTTTTATTTTAATACACTTATTTTTGATAAATGGTCCAAACTGAATCAGTTCATGCTTCTCATTCTTCTTCTGTTGACAATAATAATTTAGTGGGGGAAAATTCATATTATTGGTCAAATATGGTAAATATGGGTTTACTTTCATGCATAACAATGGCATGTCATGGTTTTATTCCAGGTCTATACCTGAGGAACACTACAAATGGTAAAGGAGTAAAGGTAAAGAGAGGCAAATAAGCATGCTTACAGAAACACTGTATTTTTGTGGTATCTGACCTAGAGAGTAACTGTTTAGAAGCTGTCTAGAAATGCTAACTATGTCTTTGCTCACGTTTAAGCTATCAAATGTCCCTCTGAAGTTAAAGGTGTTCATTTAAAGTTCCCCTCCAAGACTCTGTAGGGGAAAAATGTACCTCAGTTAATTGCAGACTGGGGGTTGACGCTACTTCTAGAGCTGCTGGGTTATGACATTCCCCATCCATGCACCAGAATTTAACTACTGCCCATAAGGAGCCCTAGAGAAATCAAGAAAAAAAAATCCAAACAGTACCATAGGTTACATGTCATGGATACATAAGGGAAGCGTATAGGCAGAGTGTCTTGAGCCTTACGCAGCAGCTCACTGAGCATCCAAGAGATAAGTACATGGAACAGACTAATTGACAACCAACAAGACAGTTTGTTACCTATATATGACTAAGTTTTCCATAGCCCTGGCATAGTGCTTGGTAATTTATTGACAAATACAGGAAAAGAAATCTAATCCAAAGATCTTAGAATTAAAACAGACAAGTACAGGCAAAGAATCAGAAAAGGGAAAGCAACTGAACAGTTAAATTTGGCAGTTCTGCTTTTAAAAATAATTTTCTTATATTTATATTACAATATGGGCTAAATTAAAAGGATTATGAGTTTAGGCCTAAAGGCTCAGTGAATGCTTATTATCATTATTGTGTTAAGCACCAGTGATGTGCTTGGGACTATACTAGACAGCCTCAGCCCTGAGCAATTTAAAGTCTAAACCAGAAAAGGATAAAACAAGGTGTATTGAAAGATGCAGAGCAATGCTGTAATTCGGAAATCTCCCTATAATATATAAAATGAAATGGAGAAAGCTTTAAACTGACAGGGTGGTTTCTGTGAATTTCTTAGAAGAAATGAGTCTCTAAAAAACATCTCAGAAAATAGAGATTGCAAACTGCTATGTTGGCATTAGGAAGCTTTCTGGAAGATGTGGGAAGGAAAAAAAAGGCATGGGAATGTCGCTGTCAGAACCTGGACATATGGAAGTCATGGTAAGAAATAAGATCTGAAATGTTAGTAGGATGAAGTTTCATAATATAAAATTGGTACGGGGACTAGGCTGAAAAAAGTTACAAAGAACAGATGCACGTTTTAGCTACCAGAGTAATTTTTATATGTGATTCGGCATAGCTGCAGGGGGAATTGAGAACTGCAGGTGTATATCAGGCAGATGAGAGAGATGAGTCAAAGATGACCGCTAGTGGAGAGAGGTCAATTGAAAAGAAGTAAAGACGGCAGAACTGGAGGTAATTTAAACTTAAATTCTACAGTGACTAATGACTGAAATAAGAAAGAAAAGCTGTCTCAACTACCTTTTCTCCTTTGTTTTCAAAATATAGACAATCCCAAGGGAAAAAAAGGTCACTGAAATTAATATTAGTTATCAAAGTAATAATTCCAAGACATTAAAACACTTACATCTTCCCTAATTAAAGAGAATAGGATATTTTTTATAAGAGCGGCTTATTCTAAAGTGTTACTTAGGGTTTTTTCCCTACAGGGAAATAGCCTGTAATAGCTACTCCAGAACAGCTATTCCACAGCTGATCCTCAAGTTTGTGCTCTTCTCCCACAGTCAGTGCCTTTTTAGTCCATATTAGTAGTGGCTTAAGCTAAACTGAAAATAAAACTCCAAATACAGGAGCATCTATACAAGACACTAGTCCAGAACAGCTTTTACATCTTAAATTCAGGCTCCAGTCCTTTTCAGAGTAAGGCCAGATAGCTTCATTTTTAAGTTTTTACCTATCATAAGAAACTGGATTGAAATATTCTTAAATAGATGAAGTAAAAATGAAATAGATGAAATGGAAACATCTGCATAAAAAGGTAAGCTAAGCAAGTGTCAGGAAGAAGGTCAGCTTGTAGCCTTGTTCTAACTTGTAGCTTACATTCCCACCTGTAGATGGGGAATTTCGACTTTTTCTTTATGAAAAAAATTGGTCCCTGATTTGATCAATACTTATAGCAAAAATTTAAGCAGCATCTGGTGTAGCTAAAATTTTATAATAAAACACTAAAACAGATGTAAAATGCCTATCAGTTAACATTGCAGACAATGTAAAATAATTGCATTAGACAAGCATGCAACAGATACAGTTTCTAACTGAGATTAGAATTTTCAGTGGTACTCTGACACTTTTATTTTCAGTGTTAGCAGCTCCAAAGCTATTCCATTATGAAGATCTAGCTTCCTTGCTAAATTTCTCAGATTGCCAGTTTTGATGTGAAAATAGTAAACATACTAAATAAGGTGCTTTTTTCATTAAATAACGAACCTTTGTTTTTAAGATTAGAATGGCTGATCTTCCTTTCTTATGTTTTTATCATATCTGTTCTTTATATCTACCTGAATATGCATTTAAGTTGAATAGTTATTTCTTTAACAAATCCGAAAAATCATGTAACAAGAGAGTTCAGCACTTTACCTCCAATTTGCCATGTGCACAGCCTAATAGCAATAGGTTGGCTCTGTCCCTCTCACAGGAAATAGGAGACCAAGGCCATGCTCCATCACTAGTTGCTGACCACCAGCAAATGACCATATCTTGCATACAGTTTATTGCCAGGTGACGTTTCATCCTTCTACCTTCTGGTCCAAGTATATCAATATAAGAAATCTGATAGAAAAAAAAATGCAGAAAATATTTGAGGTGATAAAATAGCATAGTAGGAGCAACTGGGAGCATTTACTTTGGATGTGTGAAAGAGAATGTATATATACACAGAGGACTGTGTACATATATCTTCATATAGGCTGTCTGTAAATGTAAAAAATAGCTCCTCAGACAGAAAAAGACATGCTCACACTTTTATCTATGGGGATGGGATTGGGAAGGAAAGGAATGTGAGTTAAGAAGGAATTTACTGCAATGACTCCAATCAATACCAAAATGTACAGTCATGGTTGCTTGACAGCATCGACCTACACATAGGATTTAAGCTTAGCCATATTAAATGACAAGTTCTGCAAAGCTGACCAGGGAGCTAAGACTAGTGTTTAGGACATAATCAAATATTAAATATATTCTACAGTGTTTGAGCAAACATATATCTTTCTTTTTCCTCCCTAAATTAAGGAACCTAGATACAAACATCCGCTTTGCAAGAGAATATATACTTTTCTGCATAATGTGGATGAGCTACAGCGTCATGCGTAAAGTTTATGCAGCTCTTGAGAATTGTGCCTCTTTCTCAGGAAGGATTTGTGGAATTTATTATTCAAAACTCTGTTATTTTGGAGCATGGTTATTTGAAAACATGAGCAGTGCACCATCTGGGTGACACATGCCAAGGAAATATAGATTGCACCGCATTTCTGCTTAAGGAATTAATGGAAGGTTGATAGCTAGGGGAAAAAAAAACTATCTTGCCATTGCTGGTCAGCAATAATCGAACCACTTTCTGGGGATTAAGCGCATGGCTAAGCCTACTGGACCAGACACTAGCAAAGGGCAGGGGGTCTTCTTATCAGAGAAATGCTTCTGGAGCCAGTCTCACTACATGACAGATTGCTTTCATATTCCTGTCTGCAAGGCAACAAAGGATGGCAGTAATGCGATAATGCCAGAGTGCAATGGGTGTTAAGAACCCGTTGCATTTATGTATTGTATTTAGTAAATAATCAGGCTCATCCAAATTGTGATCTCACCACTCAACCAAGGCCATTAAAATCAAGGTTAATGCTTTAATAATCCTTTGCTGTTTTTTATATGGTCAAAAAGAACCCTTTTCTATTTGCATGGTCATAATATTATTGACCTCTTCATCCCCTGAATACACATCAAAAGGAACTGAAATCAAAGTAATTACCAATGTTGTTCCCTCATGGTAAACATTTAACTCCTTGTACTGTCTCCTCCTTCAGTAAATTGAAATGGATTAAAAAAACCACAGATGGGAAAAACTTGCAAAAGGTCAATATTTTCAGAATATCCTGTGTTTTACTTGTCAAAATACTCTTTAGAAGTGTAAAGATAAAACATGCATAAAAGTTAACAGGTACCTGATTATTGAATTAAAACTATATATAAACAGTTACTTTGGTGACAACACATTTATTAGGATGGAAAAACACAAATACTTTCACAGATATTAATTAGTGCTGTATTGCAGCAACAACTGTTCATAACAATTTCACATGTAATAACAGACACAAATCTTTTGTAAACCTTTACGTCTTGCATTAGACATGGCACTTTAAAACATGGACTAATGCCACTGAGAAAAGGCAAATGATAATAGTTGTTTTTATATTTTGCTGGTCTTCAAGACTGTAATAATTCATACAATAAGTCTTCCTTTCTTTTTTCAAACTGTAAATAAAATCTGCGGTGGTATTGTTTAGAAAGGAAGAGGATATAGAAAGTAATTCTTCCATTTAGGTATGTATTGTGTAAAACAAACAAACAAACAAACAAACAAACAACTTTTGGACAAATATCAAACTGTGAGGAGGAAAGCATGGGTGACTTAGTCTTATTATTAACAGCACTCTGCCAGTCCAGCACTGCCTAGTGTTCCTTGCCAATTTTGCCCATCATGAGGCTGCACAGTGAACAATGTGAAGTTGTTTCTGTCCAGGTACCAAAGAAATTACAATGTAAATATGACAGAAATTTAATTATATCATTACATATAATTGTAAGCAAGCATTTTCCTCATTTTAGAACTGGGAATTTAAACCCAAATACTACATATATTTCTCAAGGCTACTCCAAAAGCCAGAGGCAGAGATGAAGGCTACACTCAAATTTCCTGATCTTAGCTCCATATTTTAATCCTGTGGTAGTTTTAGACCAGTGCAAACTACCTTTTAATTCAATTTCTCTTGAAAAAAAAAATCAACACTAAGGAACTGTTTTTTTCTAAAGCATGTATTGTTACAAGTTTGCACATTTGCAATTGAGGACCATATTTTGTTTCTTTTGTTAGTACTGATAGTGACACTACTGTTGACTGTGTCTGTGATCTTTTAGCTTTTATAAGTTTGACCAAAAGCAGCCATGAAGAACTCTAATTCAATGCAGAGAGCTGACATAATATTATTGCAGTAGTGAATAATACTTTCTGCTGGCTCACACTGGTGCAATTTTGAAGATAATAAAAATTATATTTCGCTGCCTAACTAGCAAGCCTCACACAAAAGAACATTCAATTAAAAAATGCAAATGCCTTTTTTTGGCTGGCAAAGAAATAATCCATAGTGATTCCCACTGATTTCAAGAGAAAGCAAAGTTAACATTGAACATGGAGGCGTTTCTAGAAGCTCAGCTGTGTCAGCAAAGAACTGAACATAACAACCCTATTAAGGAATGTAGCAGATATTTCTAGTTTCCTAGGGCAGAGAGAGTTTTCTATGGATTAGGCTTTCCTTCTTTCCCAAGAAAATAACGCCATAACCATTAGATCCAAAACGTGCCCAGCAATACCCAGAATGAAAATATATTTTCTAAACATAAACTAAGTAAGGAGCTATGGCCCTCACAATTAAATGATGAAGCCAGTCTTCAGCTCACCACAGCTTCTTCCTTAAAGTTTAGAGCTATTAAAAAAAAAACCACACACCACCCTTGCTTCTAAACCACAGCCTTAACAAACATCACAGGCCAGGCACAAGCACACATAATTTTAAAGTAAACTACGTATCAGCTCAGTTCCTGGTGAACAGTGAACTGTCTCAAATCCACGTTATGGAGGTTGGATCAATCTCGCAAACACAAGTCATTGCTGAAAAGAGGCCCTGAACTGAAACAGCCTGGAAAATGTATTAGATACTCATCCTAGCAGAAAGTATTTCTACCAAGCAAGTTAAAATATAATATGGCAAAACTTAAATTAAACACATCCTTAAAAAGCTTGCCTTGCAGATGCAAACTCCCTTATGTGAGGAAGCAAATTACTGAGGAGTTGTCAAGGGGAAAATATTTGCTAGCACAAGATTGTTTTTCTTAACATTTATCCAGTCTGAAATAAATACAAACTCTCTCTTTTGCTTATTACATCTGCCTACCTTTCTTGGGCAAAGGCTCGTCTCTTCTTCATTCTTGCAGTGAATTGGATGCAGCCCCTTTCCTACTCTGCCTGTTCAAAGTTAATTGCCTTTGGCTGATTATTTTTTCATACTGTTGCAGTGCCAAGCACTTCCACCTAAGGTCAGCCACTGCCCTGATGTCAAAGAGCTTATGGTCAAAATAAGTTATGTCTACACAGCCCAATCCATCCAAGACACAGTGTAATTCAGCTTGAGATGAGCTGGTTTCTACTGACATCCAAGCCAGCTAGTTTAAAGCCAGCTCAGCTATCTCTAGACTACCTTTCAGCTACTGCTGTGACTGTGGTATAGACACACCCCTACATAAAGGGCTGGAAAAACAGAGTATTTTAATCTTCACTGTGTAAGTAGTGAATTGAGATACAGAGGCACCAAGTCACTTGCCTAAGGTCACATACATAGTTTGTCAGTGGTGAGAAACTCAGCTTCTATATCTTGAGTCCTAGCTCAGTGGCTTAATTGTAAAACCAACTCTGCCAACAATACGATTACTGTAACTAAAGGGAAAATTAAGATTTCTGCAAAGAATTACAACAGTCTTGGAGCTCTGACAGATGACTGAATTATCATAACTTCATGAGTTCGTGTATATCAGCTGAGCCATTGTAATTGACCATGCGTGCATTTTTAGCCCACAGCAAACAAGAGGTAAAACACATTAGCTTAAATCTTTTACACTGAGGTTTACCATTACAGATTTTGCTTCATGCTTGTTAGATGCTGAGAATGTGCAAAGGGTCAGTTACTGCTGCTCAACTGACACAAGGTAATCTGTTAAGCAGGGGTAACTCAACTGTCTGTCTGAGCCCTTAACCTAAATACAGTAGAAAATTGGATCCCTCTTGGCACAGTATTTTAACTCATTAACTCAGAATGCCATGTAATTTTTTTGACTTTTCAATAACTGCCATTTTTACAATTTGAGCCATTCTGATCAGTTATATAAAGGTTTGCAATTTATACTGCTATACGATATCAGCAAGTACCAGTGATTCATAACGTAAAGTTATTGCAGTATTTACAGTCACCATTTGCAGCTATACCTTAAAGTCCAAACAAGAGAGTTTTTCCAGTCTTTTGTTTATGTCAGGAGAATTCACCTTCTTTGTAAACTGAATAAAGCAGAGTTGGTTATGGTCCTCAAATGACAAGATGATGAAACTGTCTGTAAGAACAGCTGAAAAACAAATAAAAATTGTCACCACTGTAATACCTGTTTCTAGTAACAAAATAAATTACTGAACCTTCCACTGAGACACTGCAAAAAGCAATTTTTTCAAGACAGTGTCTTAAATATTACACTGAAGCCTCTGTAATCTCCTAAAAGACATCAATGTGTCATCCTGCCAGGACCTTCTTGGAAATGAGAAATAAAGCCTAGGGAGTACTCTGATTCCATAAACCTGAATAAATTATCTCATATCAAGTTACCACTACATTCAAATATATGTTTTATGCCCTTCCACATCCATTTTTCTCTTGGTTCAGCCTTCAATTTTTTTTTCTTATGGTAACACCCACCAGTATTTTGGAAATGCACCTAATACAGCATTTCTTGTGTTAAGGATGATAAATGCATATTAGTACTTGAGGTGTATCTGGTATTTTGACATTGTAAAGTTCTGGGTGCTGCTGGAGACACCAAGGAGGCCGTTACATACAGGATTATGCTTTAGAGGTGTTATGAATTTGTTGAAAGCTTCACATAGGGGTACCCAAACAATAAAGGTAACCAAGATGGAACAGACTCCCTTGGAGTCTGAAAAAGTGCAGTGGAATCCCTGCTGTTATCAGAAGGGGTGCTAGACCAAAATAGTTCAATACAAAAGTGAATAACTAATTTGACAATGAAAATCAATTAGACAATAGTATCTAGGATTTTTCCCAAGTGTTATCCAAGCAATGCCCACATTTAAGAGATGTCTGAGAATGAAGTGAGTCATCAGGGTAACTAGTACCAGATCACTGAAGAATTGTTAATGAGAATCAGGTTTAAAGTAAAGCTAGCAAGCTGTTTTCAGCTAAAAGGAAAATTTCCTTTTGCTAAAAGGAAAATGCTGAGTAAAGTCAAACCTGATTTAAAAACAAACAAACAAAACCCTGTGGAACAACCCCTGAAAAACAAAAAAAATGCATTTGTGACTAATATCCTAGATTCTTAAATGTATTTTATATATCCTTAAGTAGATTGACAGTTTAGTCTTACATATAAGCAGCGAAATCTGGCTACTCAGCTTTGCTTTGATTTAGTGTGATTTACAACCAGTTTCATTTTCCAATAGTCATGTACTGGCACAGCTCTGAAGTATCTGGTATGCAAATGCTAACGGGTAAAGTTTAAAGCCAAATAATTGCCTTTGAAATGTAACATTAACACTAGCTTTTGGAAAAAAAAAGAAATAACCGAGAACCTAAACACACATGAAAATTCAAAGCCACTGAGTATAGTATCCTCAATATGTACACAGTTAAAATATTTTGATACCCTCACAGACATAGTTTACATAAAAGATGACCTACAGCACACATCGATGCTTCTGAAATTCATTTTGGGTGAAGGAAAGAAAGCAGGATTCAAAGATCCCTGGGCAGGTATGAACGAGACTAGCAGTCCCTTGATTTTCAGTATCCGTGGTTGTCTGGGGCAGGAGTGGAGACCAGATCGACGTGAATGCAACTATGGGCATAGTTAGACCATTATTCAGAGAGGACCCATATGCTGCAGAGTAAGATTACCCTAAAAAGGCAGGCAGTGTAGTTAATATTCTATATACTAGTACTGCAAGACCTCAGTGCCACAAAATAGCTTAGAAGATGAGAAATACTATTTTCTTTTAGGAAAGCAATTTTTCTATAATTTCTAATTAAATTTATTTTTTTATTTTGCCTGTAAATAATAAAGATCAGGAGGACATTATTAGAGGCAGGAGGATTATAAATGCAATCTTAATTCTGTATTTTGGGAACACAATCTGACCTTTATTCCAAATGCTAAGAAGGCATGCTACTCTGAGCTACAATTACAACATTTCATAAGTAATTTTGGCGGATTGTAATCTTATCCATTTCTACATATACACAATTGTTAAAATAAGAACTATTATTTTTATACAGACTTCTTGTATTAAATATCAAATTTCTTCTGGCCAACTTTATAATCACAACCCTAATTCCAACCTAGATTTGGAAAGACATGCTATTATGTTGGATTAAAGTTAATTTATTCTAGGACAACATTATGTCATGGTTCTCATATAAGGATAGTTCAGTATAAAAATTTGTAGTTTGAACCCTATTTGTGCAGGTAACAAACGTATCTTCTTTTGTTGTTCATGGAAAAAAAAAAAAGTATTGCAATGACAGGTATTGTGGGTTTTGCTTTTACTGAACAGAAGCAGTCCTATTTCACCTTCAGACATGGGTATTACGAAACATGGGGGTTTAAGAAATTCTTGAATAAGTGAAAATAAGTACAAACCATTATATGACATTATTTATAGCAGTTTGAGTGGTATAACTGTAGGAAAACATATTTGTTACTTTATTATTGCTTTAGTTGTAAGCTTTTTTAGTTAGCAGTATTTTTTTTTAATATTTGTATTTCTATGACATATTAAGCCAATGTAAGGCAAGATATGTATAATTTAATTATATAGTCATTATTTATGATTTTTTTAAAAAAGAGAGTATTCTAAATAAGTTCTATAAACAACTTCAATTTGTGTATAACCTTAGCTTCCATGCTTTCCTACTTTTTGTCACCTGAAAGTATGAAATCCTCCCTCTGGAAACAGAGGGCAGAAAAATCTGAGATGGAATTAGTAATCTAGTAACTTGAAGAGTCAAAAAAAAGGAGTCAAGACATTAAATGTGTTTTACACTCTCTGTGTAATTAGTTGATAAAAAATGAGGTTAATTTTTTGATACTAAAGATTCTACTAACATAGTTATATTAATGTTATTTTTCAAGACTAAACTACAATATACTGATAAGAAAAGATCAGAGGGTCACAGTACTGCAGCTTTCTTAAATAACCTGGCCAATATTCAATAGATGTCTGGGTATGGAAGACAATAAATCATTAAAGATCAACGCTAAATCTAGCATATGTTCTTATTAAAAAGGATGCAACTTGGGTCTACTTTTTAAAAATTTGGAAGATAATGCACATGTAATTTGGCTTGCACCAAAATTCCATATTCTTGATCATGCAGACGCCAAGATACTGACACCTGGTTGGGTTCTCAGTGGAGCTCTGTAGAGACACATTGAAAAAGCTATAGTCGTACTATAAAGCTGTTGAAAACTGGTACATTTTCATAAGTTTTCTTCTGCATTAAACTAAAACTTCATTTTCAGTAGTCACTAGTTAACAACAATAGTGAGATTCTGGAAATCTAGAAACTAACTCAGAACAGCTCCATGTAACTAATGCTATCCAGCCTTTTCTAATAAGTAAATATTTTAATAATAACTATCCCATGTAATTAATCAGTTGGCTAATATTTGGTTCTGTCCCATTTTCCCACTTATGAAATAAACATTACAGGTTCAAATGGCATGTTCACAGTGATTAAAATGTGTAAGAAACTGAATTTTAGAAACCCATTCAGTATTTGACAAGCCTGAAAACTTTGATGTTAAATATCATTCTTAAAGTGTTCTTAGTCCTGAGGGTTGTAACTATGGCTTTACATGCAATTACTTGTTGTGTTTGCAAGTCCCCAGTGGCAATAATTAGTCTACCTGTTGACATACTGTTTCTCTACTCTATTGTTAATGTAGGCAATTGATTTGCACATGGGTGTAATTACCATCACTGATGGTGTCAGAGATGAGCTTCCCCACCAGGGTCCTGTCAATCACCACTTTCTCCAGCTGTGGCCCAGAAAGGCTTATGGACACCAATATACCTGAGTGAAAGAGGAGCTAAATCCAAATAGTGAGAAAACAAGACATCAAGAATCATTAATGAAGTGAAACGTTCCAAGGTACATATTAGCAGCTGTCCATTACATTGTAATCTAATTTTCAAAATTACAAAAAAGACTTATCATTGATGTGAAGACGTCTTATAATGACTTTGAAAGCTTTTTCAATGAAAGGGAGAGGTGTAATATGACACTGAATTATACAGGTACAAGAACTACAATTGCTGAACACTTGAAGAAGATGTGTGCTAAATCCCCAAATGTTGCAGAAAATGTACTGAATTAGTTTGTTAAAAAAGGATATAAAAATTCTGTCCTAAATGAGTAAAGGGATGACACTGATCGCTCTATCATCCATGGACCTGATTTTTTCTGTATAAAATAACTGCATAACCTGCATGAAAAAACATATAAAGTTGGGCTTCATGTAATTTTATATTATTATCACAGATTAAAACCAGCACCTTTTTGCTGTCCTTGTTATTTCTGATCATTGTTTAACTTAAATAATGGTGCCCTACCACAGTGATAGCTGTGGGCTCCTAATAAATCCATATACTCCTTGGCATAAGGTTATAGATGTCTCTCTTAGAAAGAAGGAATTTAAACCATTGGACAGAATAGTCAGAAGCTTATTTCAGAGTTAACTGAATATTTCTGCCTAATTAATCTCAATTAAATGATACATATAATCTTGAAGACTAAGTCATAGTACTTATCAGCTCCTTCTGATGCCATATCTTGTATGACAGAGAGAATGCTCAGTGGGAGGAGTTATGAAAACCATTTATTTTTGCATAATTAAACCATTAAACTTAGTCATTTTCTGAATGCAACTATTACAGCAAAGACATTCAGAAAATAAACCCCATAAAATTCCCTGCTTCATTGTGAGTTGACCTCACTTTGCTAAGTTACTCCAGTAGCAGGAGTATATAAAAAGCTTTATTAGAGAGATATGTTTTCTTAATAACATGGTAAAAGACAAAGTCAGGGGTTTATAAAAAATTTTTTTGACCATATTAAATAACTCATTGTCAAACCTGGGTTCTATAGAAGCCTTGATGTAAAAACTGTGAAAAAATCACGACTGTGACTTTGATCTTCACATGCAGTACTGAAAACACAAGTGTATTTTAATTCATCTTCCAGTGCCACCTCTGATCCTGCAGGCTGCTAGACTAGATGACCTCAGTGTTTAAGTTAGTTTCAGGACAGCTCTCATTCCTGCTACATGGCAGCAGTTCTGAAGGACTCATTCTGGCAGCTAGGTTCATTTCCCTCTATTCAGTAAAAAAAAAAAAAAAAATCATTATTCATTCAGCAGAGGCTATACCAGCCCTAAACTTGCTGAACAATCTTTTCTGCCAAAGGAATCCTCAGTGGAAAGACCATTGCAGAAACGTACAAAGGGCTCACCAAAGGCCAGAAATCTGGGACTCCAGCTCTTACTTTGCCTAACACCAGATTTTTAAAGAAATCTCTGTGCTTTTAAAAAAACTTACTACTAGAGAAATACTTGCTCTTGTAGTAGAATTTGGCATAAAAATCCCTCTTTGTTTTATGCTAGAACTGTGAGACAAACATGGTTGCATACTTTTTAGTACAACACACTGGTACATAAACACCAGGCAAACTTCCTTGCAGTGAGATCTACTGGATAGTATAATAAATAAAGTACTGGGGACAGGAATGTAGTGATCTAATTGAGCTTGCCTCTTGTGCAATGCTCTGCTCCCAATAATTTAGCTATGAAAATTCTCACTTATACATATTTTGCTATATTACTATAGCTCTGCTCTGGAGCAAAGAACAGGACAAGCATATTTAAATAAATTACCTTCTTGCCCTGACTAATATCGTTAACCAACATTTTTCAAATCTATCTTCCTGTCAATTCACAGCAGTTGGAAAAGAAATTCTAGTGATGTCTGAAATAGAAATAAAAAATACCTGTGATGTGAAATGAATTTGTTAAGGACAAATGATCATTTCCCATCCTGCCAAAGTCTAATCATGCATTCATTTCATAAATATATACAGTCAGTGTTTCAATATTCCCTGTCAGATAGATGTCCTTTAAGGTTTTGTCCTAGTAAAAATGTTCGACACAGTTACACTCATGCAGCTTTTATTACAATCTTTCAAAACTTCAATTTATCCTTATGTTAAAGTTAGATTAGATAAAATCACAATTTATTTCCAACTTGATAATGTTAGGTCCAGCAAGGTTTGAGTATGGTTAGCTATAATTGTCCAAAGAACCTAGTTGAAAAAGTGAGGGTTGAAAGCCAGAAGTTTACGACCTACGATGCAAGCAATGATCAAGCAAAATTACATAAATACTCTAGAAAGATCAGTTCTAAATTACTGAATGAATATCAGCCTGCCAGAGAAGAGTAAAACACTGCAAATCCTTCAGTGTTATGTGCCAAGAAGAGAGCTGGTGCAGTCATAGAAATAAACTCTCCAACTTGCCTCTTGCACAACACCTTTGCTTGGGAGCTATGTTCTTCCCTCAGAAAATGTTACTGTAATGGTAGGTTGCTCCCCTGCTTCCTTTCCTTGCAGGGAGTGCGAAAAGCATCCTGGAGTTAACCTGGGAGAATAACCTAAGTGAATCAGAAGTCTGTTTGTAGCCTCTAGGTTTCCCTGACAGAGTAGAGACATATACCACCCATCCAGGTAAAGAGGAGAGGCAAGACACAGCAAAAATGTGTTTTGATCTGTAGATGGTCATTGATCTTGAATGACTGCATTATTGAATGATTCTACATGTTTGTCATTCTGCTGACATCTAATATGTCCATCCAATACGCTCTATAGAGACATGCTTGCAAACTCTTGGCTTGAGAGCAACAAATAAGGTTAGGATTCTTTAACTCTTAAATGTTTCAGGGTATAAAATCACTTTATGTCTATATGTTCATTCCCCGGTAATGACATAAATCACACCTGTTACAGAACTAGAATAGAAATCTATGAGAACTGCTTCAGTGTATGATGACAAGACATTTATATAAATATAAAATACTGTGCTCATGGGTGTGCTTTGCTTTACATCTGTGAAACTAGTCATTAAACCAATGTTATGTATTTTCAATATTGCAGCGATCTCTCTCTATGCCATCAGTATGGCATGATAAAATGACAGAAAGTAGGTAAAAATAATATAATTTCCATGGCTTTTTTGTTTCTCCCATTGCGCTCCCTCCTTCTTTATTTTTACAGTAAAACATTATTTCCCATTATTCTGCACAGAAGGTTGAGATATTTGGGCAAAACTTAAATTTTAATTTAACAACTTTTTGCTATAATAACTTACCATGGTTGTAATATACCTGTGCTCCACAGGGTTAAGTAATTCCCTTTAGGAACTTTAGAGTCTAAATTTAAAAAGTAAATCAGAGACCTTACACCCTATGTGGCCATGTACGGTCAGTATTTCTCCCACCTCCCTTTAAAAATCCTTTGGAGTAGAATGGGGCCTCCTTTTAAAACAGTTCTTAAAGTCTACCATGAAATACAAGCATTAAATACAAGGTATTTAAATAAAGCAGGGAAGTGGTTGAGTCACCATCCCTGGAGGTGATGGTGACTCAACACATGTAGATGTGTTGAGTTTAAACACATGTAGATGTGCCGCTTAGGGACATGGTTTAGTGGTGGACTTGGCAGTGTTAGGTTAATGGTTGGACTTGATGATCTTAAGGGTCTTTTCCAACCTAAATGATTCTATGATTCTACACTATCTTTCATCAAAAATATTCTGTAAAAGAGAAAATATTTATGTGCTCGAATTGAAACTTCATTATTTCAATTCGTTAGTCACTGTGTAGTCTATGCAAAGACTGTTACGTGATAATAACATTTAGGTGCTGTTACACATAAGCTTGCATAGTTAAGCTCATATTTTGCTGGATGGGAGCAGTCCAATCATAAGCACAAATGAATATAAAACAAATGGGGAAGATTGCAAACTTGGCCTGAACACAGGTACAGAGTGATCCAACTCCAAAAAGTACTGCTCAAGGGAATTGCCCATCACTGATAAAGAACAAAAGCAAACTTAAGAGGCATTATTTACACAAGGCACAAAGTCATTCCATCTAACAGATATCAAATTAAGGAAAGAAGCTCCCAATAATGAAACACATCACAAATTTTTCAGACTGAAGTACTGCAATGTGAGAAACAGAAATCAGAAGAGTCATCTCTACAGCTTTAACAGTCTCGAGGTGTTACTAAACAAAATATGAAAGCATGACTTCATACATATTGGAAGAGTAGCCATAGCCTTTGTACTTGAACATAGTCTGAGTAAGATGTTTGGGCATCTGGTCATTCTACATGCTGGGAAGGAAGGGCCACTTAATTTCTGTGTCACTGAGGAGCTGAATGTGAACACTTTCATAGAAGAAATTATGTACTTTGTGTGCCAAAAATGGTTCTCCAATGAGCAAGAAAGACATACAAAAGAGCAGAGGATACTCAGGGAAAGACTTAGCCCTTCCCTTCCCCAATAGCAAAGTGCTCCAATATGTATTTGAGTTACATTTTGTTAAGCAAAGGACTTAAGTACAGGCTCATGACTTATGGACTTTAGTAGAACTTAAGCATGTACTTAAGTGGATTCCTTTATCCTCAGAAGCCTTAGCCCTTGACTCCTCATTCATGTAGCTTAGCTGCTTATGAGCCCTTTTACCTAAAAAGATACCTGCAGAGCAAAGCCAGGATTTGCTTCTATCTGTTTAGAATTGGAAGAGAAGGAAAATATGCCTGTAAAAAATATTTCTGGAAACTGTTTTCCCTTGCAGAGCCAAACCGACAAAAGAACATGCAAAAGAAGAAAATTGCAAAGCATTTCTTGTTCAAGCAGGTTCCCAGGGTTTTTCCCCACCTCTTCATTCCAGATTGCTTTCTTAGCCACCCTACCATAATTACTCTGTTGCATGCCTTATTACAGATGAAGTTATTGTTGTTACACGTTACTGTTTCACAATAATCAATGCATTTGCACTTCTAGCTCCAAATCTCTAAAACCACACAATACGTTAATGGCTGTGATCAAAAGCAACCAAAGAATTTAATATGAGGGCAGCGTTCCTCTTAGTAACTGGCGATGGGTACTAGCTTCTCATGCATTCTAGCCAGAATGTCTTGATTTTGATATCAGATGTGCTGCTGTATGTCACCACATATCTTGCTAAATCAGTTTGCTTATGGCATTGTAGCTGATGTAACAAGCCATGTCAGCAAATATTGCTGTGTATCTCAGTTCAGAATCCAGTTCTAAATATGTCAATGATGGTAACATAAAACCCATTCATATACATATGTAAATTGCAACACAGATCAAATTAAATCAATTCGAAATAATTTAGCAAAGAATATACATCTTTTTCATTAGCAGGTAGCAGATATGATTCACAGCTAGTGCTTGGCTTTTGTACAATAAAATAATTCAGTGTTGGCATGTGTTTAATTCTACATCATAATGCAAATGTAAAACTAAAAAAAGTTGGAAATCAAATGCTTCAGCTAGATCTCATTAATTTTTACTACCTTATATTGTAAAACCAAACCTGAACCAATGGCATCATTTCATAGGATTGATTTCATGACTTTGTGGCAAAACTTAAAAGCATTACAATGAATTAGAGAAGGAGACCAAGAGGAAGGGAAGCAGCCAGAGATGAGTTGAGTAAACTCAACAATATTGATAAAATTAATTCCTTAGTTTATTACTCCTTGGCAGGGAGAGCCGAGGAGTAAATTGTGTATTTAATTATAAACAATACAGTGACATCTTATTGTAAAGACTTCTTGTCTTTTTTTCCGTCATCCTTTAATGGTCTACTTATTTTCCTTTGACATCAACTAACTGAAGATTACAGGATTATTTCAGCAACTCATCACAGGTCATCAAAGTTGGGGTTCAGAAGTACCATACAGAAATGGTGTGCATTCAGATCCTATTGGAACAAGTAGGAACAGAGCTAAAGAAAAGACCTCAGTCCTTTAGGGCTCAACTAAGCTCTTTTAAATAGGAGAGCAAGCTCCTTGACAAAAATCCCTGTACAGTCTAGGTTATGTTTACATGAACTGGCACATCATCTATTTCAGAAGCTCTAAGCAGTACTAGAATGTATACTTAGGACTGCAAAATTAAGGGTAAATGGATTTTTTTTTGGCAATGGACAAGGAAGTAAATATGAAACTTCTAATGCACTGATAGTATAAAAAAGTAATAGGAGAAATTTTGATGCATAAAATGAAATATTAAGAAAGGTAGAAAGCTGGACCAGCATTATAGTAGTTCTAGGCAAACTCATATAGAAAAGCCAACTTTGAGAAATACATTCATACAATGGACAAGATAATCTGCACACAAACTAACTAGATTTTACATTGACACATATGCATGAAGTCTAATTGGTCATTTGCACAGAAATGGCTAACATGACAACACACTTATGTTTAGCAGATGCATGTTTAAATTTATAGCCCCTTTTTTTTGCCTGTGGGCTAGTTAGAAGCTGGAAGTGCTGAAGGAAGCAGAGAGGGATTAGGAATAGTGATGTTTAGGTTCCAGAAGGCACACTAGCAGCAGTCCTACGCTTGTTTCTCACAAAATCTGAGGGAAATCATACTACTCTTTTAAATGATAGTCTTGTTATCATTGTATCACCTTTCAGATTTTTTTTCCATTTGTTCTGTCCTGCTAAAGGTACAAAAGCCATTGAGTTTTTGAATAGCACATTGTTATTACAACACAAACGGAACTCTTCCTCGTTCAGCTAAAGATATGGCAGATTCAAATACACAGAACATTTCTTGAAAAATGTGATGGCTGTTGAGTTAAATATTTTAATTTCTATAAATGAATTTATTTGACATTGTATTGCTACTAAAAAACAAAGAGCTAAAAAAAAGATACTATAATTAAACCTTATACTCAGATTTAGCCCAAATCACTGAAAATTACGACAGTCAGGGTAATTCACTACATGCTGTCCATGCTGTTTGTCTGACATGTTGCTTTCTATTACACTTGAAAGTTAATGCAAACATGGACCCTTCTTTTCCCACTAGCAGCTGCTCTGGTAACCATCCAAAGTAGCATGTGAATACAGTAGTGCTATGACATAGATCACACCATTATGTGATAAGCACTTTCTGCTGAAACAGTTAATTAGTCTCCTACTTAGAACTAAAACCTAAATGTACAACATCTTTTCCAGAAGCTTCAGAACATTCATATCAAAAACAGAGAGTCCAGATATTCCTGCAAAATGCTCAAAGACAGATGAGCAGCAGAAAAACAAACCATTTGACATAAAAATTTATAGAAGACAGCTTTTCTGTTCTAGACTCTCCCAAGTTACTTATTTTTCTCTGTTTTATTTTTATTTGTTGGAGAGCTTATATTTTCAGGAAGACAGGAAGTGGAATAACACAATTGTTTTCGCAGAGCATTCAAACCCCTGTTGGAGACTTCAATTATCAGCCATTATTATATTAAAAAAACCATTTTGTTTTGTGATTGAGAAACCAAAACCAGAATTTAAGGACAGAGAAATTACTATGATTTTTATCTATAACTTTAACTCTGGCCAAGTTATAAGCTATACTATCACTTATACTTAGGCTATACAAGCCATCTAAAAAATCCTAAAAAAATACTCAATTTATCAAGCTACCCCTTTACATGATTCAATCCAATATAAAGCCAGACCTAATATACTAAGATAAAAACATCCATCTCTTCTTTCCCACCTTGTACAAGAAATAAGTAAAATTGTATTTTTCTCCTTTTTGTTTATGTAAGCCTGAAACTACTTAGAGGATGCTAAGTCAAAAAAACCAGTTTTATACAGAATTGATAGTCAACCAAAGGTGTTATATTATAAAGGCAGGATGATCAAATTTTGGCAAGAAGTTCACTGTTCCAAAGTATGTATTGGTAAGGAATGCGGGTGGATGCAGATAGATGGGAGGGGAAGGAAAATGATAGAGGGAGAATGGACGTGGAAAGGAAATGAAGAGACAGCAAACTGGGAAACAGATGAATACACTCATGGCTAATTGACTCAGTATTTCTTAACCAAATTCCTTTCCTAATCAGAACAATAGTAACAGAAAAAAAATGAGTCCTCTAAATTAGCATACAATTAATATTTAAATCAGTTCTAGAAGATTAACGTTAACAGATATATACTATGTTATCTGTACGCGAATGATATACATTTACTAGTGATAAGATCTGACAGGCAAATGTAGCTGAGACAATAATATCTTTAGTATTGATACAAAAAGACTATAAACCATTTGGCATGTCAGGTATTTAAAAATGTTGCTATTCTTAAAGACATTTCTGGAATTTCAGCTGTATAATGTTTGAATATTTAATATTCATCCTACTGACACACATTTGGAATTACTTTAATTAGAAGAAAAAAATTATGAATCTGAAAAAGCATAAAGGTTAGAACACAAAATTTATTTTTAGAAACAGTATTAGTAATATTTACAAGTATTTCCCATGCCAAAGCAGCTTCAAATATGATGCACATTCCTCATGAACAATGAAGACTGCAGAAACTTATAAAACACATTACTAAGTTTTTCAGAACAAGCTCATGATTAAGGAGCTAGAGCACGTGTCATATTCAGATGTCCCATCTACCCTACTTTTCTGTGTTAACGAGGATGTGAAAAGCTGTTTCTTCTATACAATATGTGGAACTTATATAGACAGAGAACACAGTTACATGTGTGCCACATGTCACAATATCTTTTGTTCCACAGCTTGATTAATGATCTAGCTGGTTTAGAGTTACAGCTTCCCTCCCATATTACACAAGCACAAAGTAAAGATTTGCGACAGACATGTAAATAATTAAGATATAAAAATGTAATATAACATAGATTTCAGACCTGTCTATATATTTTAACTGCTCCCTTAGCCTGCTGTTTTGAGGTACAGGATGCTTTCAGTTTCCCCAAATAATAATAATCTCTCAGAATCAGGGTCCTTTAATGTAATTTTTCTTGTTGATAAGAAACAGATTTTTGTTTTGTAGCATCTATTTCAGGTTAGAAATGTAAATAAACACAGTCTAGGTAATAAGAGCCCATACATTAAAAAAACCCCAATGATTTTCTGTGTTAGTTAACATTTTAACGCTACTGCATCAATCACTGAATTGCTGTTCGGCTCCACTGACTGAACATTGCAAGAGCTTGTCAAAACATTTTACCTGACAGATATGTTTGTTCTTCCATTTGCTCAGCATACATTGACTGTTTTGCATTAGGTCCTAAAGGACAACAGAAAACAGAGAGTGGAGTTGCCAGTACACATTGTCATTATCAGTTAACATACTTCTGATTTTCAAGTTTATAGATGAAGCATGCCACACAAAGATGCAGCTGTTTTAGAACAGCCCACTAGACAAAAGCACGTTTATCATCACTGGGAGAGTGGGATCTTTATGAAAATTAAAACTGTTGAAAGAGGTTTGAAAACTGGATTATAGTTTGCTGTACTTGAAACTTTCTGAAACATACCTCTACCTCCTTGAGTGTATCTCGCAGTTTGTCTGGTCGCTTGTTTTTCAGCATCCAAGGATAATCTCGAGCTGGCAAATAGAAGTAAAAAAAAAAAGAAAAAAAAAAAAGAACACCGAGAAATGTGTATATATGTCTATATAGGCGACTGTATATATATGTGTATGTGTATATATATGCATATATGTGTGTCTGTGCAAACATACATTTATATACAATAAAAAAAATATTTATTCAAATTGAGCTTCCTTTTCTGTGGAAACACAAAACTAAGATTTCTAGGGGTTACCTTAAATGTAAAATTTCCCTACAATTGGAAGGAAATGGCTATGGTTTCTATTGGTTTGTATTGTCAAACGATATCCTTCTGAAGGGCTCTGCTGTAGAACACTTAGCATGAAATATCCACACTGACCATGACTTCACCATGGCAATTGTGTACAAAGCTCTCAGCTGCTAAGCACTTGCAATGAGAAAGCATCTCACATTCAGTATGTTAACTCAGATTCAAGTTATCAAAGCCTAAACAGATACTATTCTTTTGAACTAGCATTTCATTGCCTAATTTCAAAAAGCAGGCACTAACATGTCTGCAAAATATATATGCATGAATATATGCATATATAGAGGTATTAACAACAGATAATTGTGAACGCCATAACTTACATTATGGAGTATAGTTATTTATAGGATTTGTTCTTGAAAATTTGGTCTGAAGAATCTGCCAAGTCAAGCAAACAAGAAACTGCATGACTACTACAGTCCTTTAACAAATTTATTAATGTTCAGCAAACTATTGTGAAAATTCTGGCCTAATACATTAATCCTGAAACCAGGAGGCAAAGCTTCCTCTGGAGCTGCTAGTAATTGGCTTGTTTCGTGGGAGAATCAGGCTCTAATAACTTGTGAAATTTCATCATTTAAAAGTGAGCAGTTTTCTGTTCGTAAGTATACAATAAAAACCATGAGAAACTAGAACACGTTGTCTGTTTAAAATCTAGCCTATTTAAAGGAAACCCGATGAAAAGTTTTGAGCTCCAAGCTGTCAGTTTGTATGCCAGCTTCCAGACTGAATGACTTAACAGTTGTGTTTAAACCTCCCTGCAAAAAGGAGTTTACAATAGAAGTGCTATAGAGTGAAAAAATGAAGGATTTCATATACCAACAAAAGAGCACACCTACATACAACTTCTCTTTGTATTTTATTGGACTGAAGCCAGTGTTGGTGGAACTGTTATGATAATATTAATTAGGCATGTAAGATCACATTTTCAATGGGTGCCTTCATAAATACTGGAATATTTATCCACATATGCAAAATGGGAAATTGCCTGTACAGATACCAAACTATATATACAAATCAGCAGCTGTGAATAAAGTTACCCAGTGCTCCTCTTTAAGAAATGTGCTACACAGTGCTTTGTGCCTAGGCCACCCCTATATTTACAGAAACAAGGTACAGTAGCTTGTGTTCCTTTTGCATGTCACACATATAAAAGATAACAGTTGGGGCTTCTGTATAACGGCGTTTATCTGGGCCTGTTTCTCTTTTTGTACAGGCAGCGCCTGTAAGATAATGCTACACAGAGCACAAGGGATGTAAATTCATTATGCTCCTCCCTACTTATAACGCTTTCTCACCTCCCCACCTTTACAGAGCTGTATTGATTCTGACTGACACACAACCCTCCACAGTGTGTGTAGATTTACCACATGGCTGCGTGCACCTTTATACCCATTCCCAGTGGGGCTTCAACCTGCTCCAAACACACCTTATGGTGTTGCAAATAACTTATCCTTCTGGAACACATTTTGCCTTCAAACGCATGCACAATTCTATGTGAATTTTCATTAAGATAAGATAAAATGTTACGGCAATTCTTACAGCATACATATTACTTTGTGAAGTCATCTAAAAATCAATTAGATTTTTCAGAGTTGTCATGTAATGATTCTCAAACATTAATGAATGCTCTGAGCAATAATAACTATGCAGGAGTTGTAAAACTTGAGCTAAAGAAAGTTGTACTAATATAAAAATCTTTAACTGTCACAGTACTGCTGTGTGATAGCATAAACTGAAGTTGCTTTTAACCAGATAATGCAGGAACAGTGTAAATGTTTCAAAGCTAAAGGCGTTCTATGAAGGCAGCTGATTATTAACCTGGAATTTGATTTTGGCTGAAAGTATTTTAGTTATAATTTTCAGTTTTGAGGCAGTTGGCATTTCAGTTCAAGAGCTGATTGGGAAAATGTTTATTGCTCATCTGCTGAATAAATTTCATAAGGAAAAATCTGGATTGTGATTATTTTTGTGATTCCTCTTGACACTGGATTTGAGAAGCAATACACGCTACCATGCTTAGTGACACAGAAAAAACCCAGATTGCAAATACACCAGGAAGGGAAATTACAACTTTTCAATTGTTTTCTGCTGTGTAGTTCTGTGACCGTCTGTCTTGGATGGCATGTGCAGAAAGTTACATTGGAAGCAGTCTCAGGTTATTTTAAGGCTTTTCCAGGGGCATTACCAATTCAAATTAATAATTTGGTCTTACTGTAACAAGAAACTCAGGAAATGTCCTTACATTCTGCTAGCTTTTGCTTCTCTTCTAAGTAATCATACTTTATCTGTGATGCTAAAGGAAAGAAAGGATGAAAGGATGAATAATCCTTACAACTGCTGTCAGCAAATATCAGACAGAAGATTCATACAGTTTGACAAACCACAGAAATTTACAAAAAATTAAGACAGCCCCGATGTTTTCACCTTATAAGGCAGATATCTTAAATTTGCAGTGAAAGAAAGGCTTATGCAGCCCAACAGGTGGGCCGGTGTTACTGAGCCTCCAATCTCATCAGATAGCGAAGCGAGCTGCAACCGAACCCAGAAAAGCCGAGTCACTCTGTCAGCAGAGCCACGGCGGCAGCGTATTAACCACGACACTCAGCCCACAGGATGCCCGCACAAGCCTCCGCTCTAACCTGGCCGCAAAGAGGAAGTAACTCTAGCCGAACAGACCTTTTGGCCCATCGTGAAACTTCTAGGATTAACAGGATTAATCTGATAAAAGAAAATTGATCGTTCGCTCTGCCGTGGCCATTTCAGACACCAGGCAAGGAAAGCAGGAGGCCGCTCTCGCGCGCTCACGACGCCCCCTGCTGGCCCGCCAGCAACACCCAACCGCCGCCGCCGCCGGGGCCCGCCACCCGCGCCTTCCACGGCGTGCTCTGCGGCGGGTGACAGGGCTGAGGAGAATGCAAAATATAATGTAGAACATAAGAATTTGGAATGTAAAATCCCACTGAGGTTTCTAGTGACATAAAAGTTGGGTTTCTGTAAATGTTTTTTCCCATTTTTTTCTTCTGTGGTGTAAAAAGTGTTTAAATACCCTGACATAACTTGGGAGAGAGAATCTCTTTCTGTGCTTCCTTACTCTGTAGAAATACAGACGCATATATTGACAAGAAATTCGAAGTCGCATTTTTCAGAGCAAGCAGTCAGTGTCAAAGATGGAACGTTTGGAAGTTTTGTTTAGTTTTAGTTACGGTTATTTATATTTTACCTGGTTCTTTCTTGTCATAGTACTGGTGGATCCCAATATCGTCATCTATACAATTGAATGTAAATATATTTAATTATGGATGTGACACTGGAAACAAAACACAACTTAGCAAGCAAAGTTCAGCAACTCAATTTTTGCTAGCTGGAGCAGAGCATTAGGTGTTAAAATACAAGCAACAGTGGAAAAACTACAGCTTATGGTCTGAATACTAGTAGGACTTTCAAGAACCAGCAAGCAAGGGCTGAAGGAGAACCAGATCCTTACATTTATCTGGAGCTGTCATTTCCTTCACATACACTTTGATTCTCTTCCAGCTGCCAACTTGCAACAGTATTTTTACCGCCTTCCTACTTAGCATCTTTTGTGTTCTTCCACAAGGAAAGGTAAGGATCACGGTGAAAACTGTCCCTTAGAATAACTTAAATTGTTTTCTGATGACTGACACAGCTGAGCTAAAAACAACAGGATTTTTTTAAGATTCATGAACTCATAAAGCTGCCCTTTCAAAGGAGCCAATATTCTTAATCTATAGGTATTATTGTCTACCTGGTTCCCATGGCAAAGAAATTCGGATGTTTCAGGTGCATTGGGACTGCAAGCCACACCAGCCAGTTCCTGATGTGGCTGACTGGTAAATACTTGGGTGTGCCACAGCAAGCTCCACCAAGTAGATCTAAATATGGCTTTAAGTTGCATTGGTTTAAAATAATTGGTCTGACACCGCATCAGTCTCCTTCTAAACTCAGACAGGGATATACCATGGGGAGAAATTCCTTACATGGAGGAATGTAGGAAGGCACTGCAATGGCAGGTAGCTTTTAAAACAAGACAGCAGTCCTCCTGCCTCAGAATTTTAGAATGAGGTTTGCAGGCAATGAATAAATGGACGGAGAGGAAGCAAGAAGGTCAAAGGCGGAAAATAGGCACAGTAGGCCACAGTACACCTTTAATTACAATAAATCACAACTATGTGTTTACTTAAACCATCAGACTTTTCTATGAAAGACAGCTTTTGACTTTTTTATATTATTGTTGTTACAGAACCGTTCTCACACAAAGATGGGATGCCAAGACATATTGAGTCAATATTTGAATAGTAACATTCAACTGAATATTCATTCATATTCAATTGAATTGTCAATAATATTCAAAATAATATTTCAACAAAAGTATTGTACACTACAATTGGCATGAAGTGTCATAAATAATATTTTGATACGGTCCACTTATAAACCAGTGGGGTTTTTTTAGTATTATATTTTAGCAATAGCAAGGCAAGATGAATGACGGTAATTACTAGTCATGTAGAAATTACTCATGTGTCTCCTGGAACAATTGATTAATAAGATAAATACATCCTTGTAAGTATAAAATTTCAAGTAATCATGCAAACTACCCAGAACATGCAGTAATTTTTAATTTTCCTGCTAAGTACAAATCACAATGCCTCTGCAAATCACTTGACTATTGATCTTCATTCACCCAAACTAGTCATTAAACTGAAGCTTACAGTCAAGTAGGGCATAGCTTCCTAAAAAGGAAAATGCATCCAATTAAATATAATCTTAACATTTTTTACTTGAAAGGATGCTCCAGTTCTGTGATGAGATAAGCAAAGAAGCTGACCAAGTTCAAACATCGTATTGCTGCCTAATTTTCTTTCTCCTAAATATAAAAACCACTTCATTTGGGTATTCAGATTTTTATATCAGTTTAATATTCATCAACAAGCTTTGCTGTTTTGTTTTTAGTAACGGGTAACAGCTCACCTCTAATATGTAAGTTAGTCTTCAAAGACCACAGGAACATCTCAGTCAGGCAGAAAGACATCTGGTAGCAGATGGAGCCTTTGCACTATCAAAAGAAGAAAAGAAACTGCATGAGCAAATTAATTACCCTCCATCACCAGTGAAGCTGCAAGTATTTTGGAAATTAAGTGCTAGAAGAACCTAGCACTAATGATATTTTGTTATATGCAAGTTGTAGTTTTCGACTGTAATAAAATGAATGATGCATGGGAAAGAATAGGATAAGAAATGTATATATGTCTATATATCCATCATATACAGAGACAAATCAAATTTACAGCTGCTCCCACCAAAGTGAATAACTTTGTTCTTGATGCTTCTCATATACATGTTATAATCTATTTTTACTGTATGGTTATTACCATGACACATGCAAAAGTGAAGCCACTACTTAAAGATCTGGCTTAGATAGGAGAATTTGACTTTCAGGCCAAATTTTTTAAACACTGTACATTGGGAAGTGTCAATATAGCCAAGAAGAAATTTTGAACACATGATATTTGCAGACATTTGTTATAGTGCTAAATATAAAAAATGATGTCTTTCTAAATAAAAAGGAGCACTTATATTAAATCAATTAAAACTGACAAAACAACAGATGTGAAGCATATAAAATATGAGCTGAAATATTATGTACATTGACTACAGTTATGAAATGTTTACTGTGTTTTTTTGAACAATCCAGCTGCATATTCCCACTAGAGGATGTGTTGTGTTTCAAAGGAGCATTCAGAATCTTCTGAGACACAGTAACTAACAGACTTCCCTGAGTAATTTCCTGCAGTGCTGTAGTTGTAAGTGGGCCATCAGATCAATTACTTTCATTTATTTCACTACACCCAAGAATCCACTGAAAGCTGGACTCTGAAGGGGAGTTTACACAAATACAGCACACTTAAGACCCACTGTTGGTATGGTACTGTACTTGAACTTTTTTCTTTTTTGAAGTGGACTCTTCATTTCCTTTCCATTAGTGCCATCTACATAATGAACCAATTACAAGATGATTGCAGAATTCCTATCACAGAGAGTATCAGACGTTTATGTCAAGAGTGCTATGACGAAAAATATGTGCAAGAATCTCAGGCAGCATCAAGGAAGCTATCATAGTCCCAGCAGAGCTATGAGACCTCGAGGTATTATCACTCAAGCTAATATGTATGTTTTGATGCACTGCCTAATCCACTGAAATAGCACCAAGTGGAAATAGCATTTTCTTTACACTGATCACCAAATGTACAAAAAGTCTTGCTGACTTACTAAATCCCATAGTTCTATCAAAAAAAAAAAAGGGAAAAAATAAAAGCTCACAACACACGTCTAGTAAATGGAATATACTTTCATCTTGGGTGAGAATGAGGTTTGGAAAAAAAATGCAAGGAGATTAGTAGCATGGTGGTCTGTTGAACATGGGAACCATTTTTGGTATAAATATGGATGAGGGCAGCCCCTAATTTTCCATGTGGACTACAGTAAAAGGAAACTGTACATTATAATTTTCTTATTTGTTTTCTCTTTTTTTCCTTTCTTACTTTAGCAAGTGAAACAAAACTTGCATTCCCCAAGGCCCATAGATCCTAGATTAGAATCTCTCACTAGTAGGAAGTCATTGAATTGAGTGAACTTCTACAAATCCTATCACGGGCAGATGATCTGTTCAGCTGGAGAGATGGAGAGAAGGCACATCTGCCCAGAAGACAAGGTAAGACTAGGAGGCTTTGGCACAAAAATAATCTAACATAAATTCCCCAAATTACTCCAAAGCTCTTTTATGTAGGCTCCACGGGTCCATTTAGTTGTGTCCTCCTATTGAATATAAAGCTATCTCATAATATTTTAATGCTGCTGTGTGCCTTCCAAACTGACAGATCAGAGAAGACTTTCAAGTCCTTATTTTTTCACTCAGTGTCAGAGACACGGGGGGAACTCTCCAAAAAACAGAAGGAAGCTTTCAAATGAGCACTAAATAGTCTCTAAGACACGTACTTTTAAAAAATTTGCCCTCAAAAATAAATAAAAAAAGTTTGTAAGAAAATGTTAAAAACCCAAAGACTTCTAAAGAACTGCATTTCAGTTCTGCACTGAATAACTTAGATGAAGCAAAATTTTCCATTTACCTAAAAAGGTAAAAGAGATTTTGTCAATTATTCTAATCTTGAGTTTAGCTTTTTGCTTCTCTCTTTCTTTGGGCTCTGAGCACTCACAAACCAGCTATTTGAATGCTGGTTACTGTTGTGCCACTGAGAATGGACATCTGCCCAAAAAATACTGGCCCAGTCTACTAATACTCTAATCTGAAATACCTTCTGATTAGTTATAGTCTACAGGAAAAAAAAAAGAAAAAGAAAAAAAAAAGAGAGAGAAAATTTGCTTCTGTAACAAAATATGGCATTGTAAAGCCTGAATATTTTGTTCAGAGGAATTATTCTTTCTTGTTCCTTTTGAAGGAATACATGCCAACTTTCAGAGTTATGCAACTACATCTCACGATTTACCACATCATTATATTCCAGCACAATGGGGATGTGTGGATCCCCATTGATCCCCAAGGGATCCCCTTGGGGATCCCCAAGGGATCTTTCTGTATTTGAAAAGTGCCTCTCAGAATTTACAATGTTCCTTTAACTACATGAGCTAGGCCCTGCTATTGCAAAGAGGTAGGTATGAAAAAAATATAAAAATTCCTCACATTGAGTTTTGAGGACTCCTTCCCCCCTCTTTAAAATTGAGTAGAATTTGGGAAAAATGGGATAAAATAACTCTATTGTTAAGGTAAAACTGGAACTCAATTTAATAGCTGGTTATTTTTTCTGGCTCACGCAACACTGACTGTCTCTTTCACAATATCTCCATGAACAATAGGCAGAGGGATATTTTGGTGGTTGCAAAAGCTTACTGACAAATGGAGATGTTCTGCAATGGTTAGCCTGCTTCAGTATCTGTGGTAGGAGTGCTTTGTTTAAAAAAAATCCTCAGTTTGGTAAATCTTTGTTTAACCACTGATACAGAAAATAACCACCTGGCCACTTCGTACATCAACAAATGCTGAAATTGATATCTAGGGTCCACTCCGACACCTTCAATTTAGCTGCTGTCATGCCAAATTATTAGGAACTATGCACTGCATGAGTGATCCAGGGCACTGATACTGTATTTCTCCTCTTTCCGTACAGTTACCTGGGAGAGTGGGGTGCTTGTGAAAGGCAATGTGCAGCTCCCAAGGTGAGTGCATCCCAAGAACATGAACCTCTGAAAATGTGTTACGAGCGACCTTGAGTTAGAGAATAGGAAATGCTGACTACAACAGACTATCTGAACTTTGTCGTTTACATGCCAGAGGCATGGCTCGGTGTCACAACACTATCCCAAGTCCCCCTCTAAGAGTAAATCCTGTAACTGTCAGGCTACAGGACAGTGTTTGATGACCATCTGCCTATTCCACCGAAGGTGTGCCAACGTGCTCCCAGAAATCCAGCGTTCCTAGCAAAAGAGAAATAAACAAGGGGGATCCCCTCCAAAATATCTCTGTAGTTTGGGACACACTCCTAGGAGCAGAAACAAGGTCAAATACAAAGCTAGTCAGAAAGCAGGTACCTCTATGCCACAGCAAAGTTACAAAGCTACTGCAATAACATGTGTACACATACTAGACGAGGTGCTTCAGACGTAGGTTTGGCCAGATGTTACAGGACAAAATGCCCAAACAAAAGAAAATGCTGCAGAATCCATTTTCACTAGTCACGTGGTATCATGCTTTCTTGGCAAAAAAATACTATACCAGGAATTATTTTATAAGAATCAGCACAAACCACCCTTTTGTTTTCTCCTACTCCAGATTGCTTTCATGTTCTACGGATCTAATTTTTTTTCAGAAAAATGGAAAATGTAATAGCCAAAATGGACTCTAATTCAGAAAAATATTTATTTTTTCATTTGACTTTGGATTAATTACACAATAGCTCTACTAGCTATAGATTCCAGAACAGACTATCCTCGATCTTAGTTCTGCCTCCCTTCCTCCACCCCTCCAATGTTAACATGCTATCTCTGGCATCGCTACAGCTCATTCCTAATGTCTGATTTGTAACTCAGACACCAAATGTTCAACAAACAAGGTAAGTCATCAAGCCCTCCTGCAACTTATTCTATGTTTCCGTGATATAATATTTGGAGCAGAAATCATTGTTTGTTTTTTCTTCCTGTTCATGACCAATTTCTCCTTCACCAAGGAGAGAAACTCCCTGCAGCACAGATATGATTCACAAACATAGTATTTGACTCCGTAAGATAAAGTTTAGATCGCACTATGTGCATTAGATCAGTAGCTACTTGCTGTATGCTTTAAGTTGATACAATTTCTTTGTGTAAAGCATGTAAAATAAAATTTTAAATATACTATCTTTTACATTTTTAGCTACACCAACTTAAAATTTACTCTAATTATTCATTTAAAAATAGACCAGTACAATTTTTTCTTAGTCATGTTCCCATAGATAATAATTGCAAAATATTCCCCCAATCTTACAAGATAGGCTTCCACTTTTTACAGTTGTATGAAGCCATAGCCTGTTTGATATATAAACACATACAGAAGTAAAGTCAGTAAAACTGTGAGAATTTGTAAAACTTCATTTTGTATTCTGGCATTAAGCAGCAACAATCCAGATTCTTCCTTTGCATCTACAATTTATTACACCAAAAGTCAGTAGCACAGCAATTAAAGGGAACTGCTAAATTTATATACGTATATTAATAGTTTTAATTTGGTTTCTTAAGAAAATGAGGCTTATGTTTTTGTGTCAGTCTAACCTCTTTAATCTTTTAATCCATTGATCAAGCTAAATCTAATCTTCTGATTTGTTTTCTCAGAAAATAAATTCTCAAACATATGTAATTCCTGCAAATGCTGTGCAAATCTGCAGGTGGGCACAAGGAAAGATTGTCTTAGTACTAGAACTGAGGGACACATAGGGATAGCTTAGGCCCTAATGACTTTTCTTGGTGAAAACTCTAGATCTAGCCCAGTCGGAGCATGTTGTTTCTTGCCAAGCTGGAAGATCTAACAAAAGTGGTATAACCTATGGAAGACGGTGGTGGCATGATGACCATGAGTGCTGCAAACATGGGGAGGAACTGGACAGGAGAGGGGAAAGAAAGGGTGCAAGTTGTAGGGAAAAGTGTGGACGGTCTGAGACTGCAGTGGATGGGGGAAAGGGAGCAGATGTGGGGACTGTGAAGAGCATATATTGTATATATTGGCTATACCACTACCACATAAAATACAAGCACAAAGCACACGTCAGCTGGGCAGGGGGAGATCATTGGAAATTCTTTAGTTCTGTTGCTTGGTGAATGAATTGCCATACAGCCATTGCCAAATGTACTTGTTTCTCACTAATGGATACAAGAGAGTAAGCAGGCTACTTCTCATCTGTGACACTGGCCCAAATGTTTAGAGCAAATCATGCAAATAGGTATGTGTGAATAGTTTCTTCCTCCTTTATAGAAATCTAGTGACTGTAGGAGTCTGATCAGGTTTTAAGGCCTTGGCTCAATGGGTCCATTGGTAAGATCAGCTCTGAATTTTTAGGCACAATACTTTTAAATTTCACAAATGTTTGGATTTAAGACATTGTAGAAATAGCATAGAATGGCATAGTTTTAATTTGGTTAGAAGTTAAATGGGTGCAAAGATGGCATTCTTATCTACCCTCCCATTGTCCAATCCTTTCTTTGGATTGCACAGGTTAGCAATTCTATCACCTATGCAGAAAATAAGCTATTCTCACTTCATTCTTAAATGTTTCATTCATTTAATTGTGGAAATTTAACTTAATTTGCTGGTAAGTAGAGGTTCTAGTCTTCATCTTTCACTTTGCACTGGCAAAGTCTGAGATGCATGTATCGTAAATAGAAGCTCTGCAGTGCATAACAAATGGCAGTCAGGGTCGGAGCCCCATTTATAGTAAGACTGTGGTTAACCACAGCAGTGAATGCTGTTTTGTCATTCAAGATCAGATCAAAAATGCCGTGGCTACAGAAAGCAAAAGACTGATCTGATAAAATTTGGATGAAATGGGTTACTAGTTCTTCTGTAATGGCAACTGCAAGCTGGCTTTGGTAGTCCCCATTCTTGCAGCTCTTGCAGCTGGCCCACTGGTATCTCACCAACCCCCCTCTGCTCCCCGATACCTCTGCTTCCAGATCACCACTGCAGTATGTCACCTTCCCCTTTATAAGCAGGCTTGGGCTTGTCTTCCTTTTCTTTTTCTTCCTTTTTTCTTAGATGCTTGTTGAACTCAGATCCCTCCTCACCTGTGGCTACTTTTTCTGAGCCTAGGTCAGCCCCTCCTCTGCTGCTACTCCTGGGACTGAAACTCCTTGCCCAAGATCTTTGCTATCTTTAGTAGCACAGTGGGCTTTATTCTTATATTTATTTACTTCTCCTTTAAATCCCTTTTCCACTGAGAAAAGAAGTGTAGATTTTGTAGTATAAATGAAAATCAGGCTCCCTGTCCGTAAGACCAGCCTCTGATTTTAAGAAGTAGAAATACAAGCATGCTCTTATAAATCTACTCAGTGCATAATAATTCATATTATAATATTGGTTTAAGAATATTTTCAGCTAACACAAATAACAAGTTGTTCAATTATCATAAATCTTAAGTTCTAGGCAAATATTTACTGTTGCTACTTTCTTTTTCTTCAATGCTACTTTCTTTCTCTTCAGACTTCCATGACTCAGAATATTTTTGCCAAACATATGAATGAAGCAAATTCTTTTCCTTATTCTAACTTTCCCAATCTAAATAGGAAAACTGTTTTGTAGATGGGTGAACAATGCACAAGAGCACTCTGTACTGAAATACACAGTGAAGCTTCTATTGTAAGAAAGGCCTAAATATGGCTTGCAGAATAATCATTGAAAGGAAATACATTATCAGATAACTCAAGAATTCTGGCATGAAAATTATACATCGTAAATTTATTCTCATATGCTGTGAAGTTGTATCATGCTCCATTGAATTAATTTTTGCGAGGTTTGCTTTATGAGTCTGAAAATAATTATCTTTTTTTGCAATGACAGTTATATTTACTGAGTTTTTGTACTTTAAGATATATAAATATTTAACTGTAAAATATACATATAGCTCCTTAAGAACATTAAGACTATTTGACACATACTAAGACACTGAAATTCTGTAAATGCTGTAAAACAGAACGAACATTTTATCTCCAGTTGGTATCAATTAAGATTACTTCTTGTGCAATTATCTTGGGCTTAACAAATTTATACACAACTATTTTAACTGCATTCCAAATGTTGAGGCCCTGATCTTGCAACTGGTTCTGCAGCGATGGTCTCCTTTACCACCATGGCAAAGCTCATAGTAGGATCATGTCATTAAATAGTAACCATAAAAACCTGCCACCAGACTTAATTTATATTAATATTAAGCACCAGTGTTTGAGATATTATTATTTTAAAACAGATTAGTTGCATGTGGGCAAAAAGCCATGCAGGCCATTGTTTGGGATGTGAATTGTTGGCTGAGAGACAGCTGTCCAGTTCATCCTCTGAGCTCTAAACTAAAACTGTATCTGCTAGACAGAGAATGCTGAAGTTCAAGGACACGTGCAGAAAGACTACAGGAAATCTATATGGGGGTAACTTGTTGCCACCTAATTGCTTGTTCATGTGTCAAAACTGAGGCACAATTTTTGCTGAGTTGTCACCCAAGTAGATGATGACAGGATCAGAAACTAAATTCTTGCCTACTGCTCAAACCACACTACTGTCTCTCCTACCTTCAGAAACACACTTCCAATATGTATTATTGGTACACTCTTTTGAAAGACAGGTATTGATTAACTGAACAGATAATAAGATTAACGACAGTGAAGCAGAATGAATTTGAGGGAGGTAATGCCCTTTTGTCAAGATGATACTTAGTTTATGTATCAGCCACACCTCTGACAACATTAATGAAGCTAGGAATCAGTCTCCAATTGATACTGCAGGCAAGTATTACAATCTATAACAACTCTCTGTCAGAGTGGGTGTGAAAAGTTAAGAAGGTCACAGAAAATAGATATAATTGACCCGGATTTTTACTTCACAGAGAGAAAAGTTCATACACACATTTTGATAAAGACCCTGAAGGCCTTTATATAAACCAGATAGTAGATAAGTGATGCAAACTACAGATATCCAGTGCTGACACATAACATGAGGTAATTACAGAAGTACTAAATGTCAAACTGTTTTACACTATTCTTTTAGATAGTGATTGTTATTGTAAATAAACCAATTTTTCAATACTAAAGGTCAGTAGGTCATAAAATTTCATAACAGTGATTTCCTACTGTCAGCCAAAAGAGAAGATAACGAAACCTCTCTTTTTTAAGCTAAGCACAAACAAGTGTCAAAAGGTGAAAGGACCTGCAAATTATTCAAGCACAGGAAAAGTCCTTGCTCCATTGCTCTACCATTGTTGCAACTCCTGTTTGCAAGGAGGGAGGTTTATATGAGCAGGTCTTTAAACTGAGAACACCAGTTCACATTGGAAATTAATTATGTAAATGTGTGGGTTTACAGCAGTACTATTGACAGCAACAGATCTGAATTGTTTCTTTCCACTTACGCTTCTATGCATAGGCATTTTAGTTCATTAACTGGCCTTGCAGCATGGGCTGCTACTATTAAATCAACAGTGATCAGAACAATAGTTAAGTCCAAAGCAATGACTTAACCATAGTTCAATCTGAATTTTAACTATAGTTGCAACTAAACAAATAAGATTCTTCTATATTTTTATGCATTATTTCAGATTTAGCTATCAAACTACTAACCAGATCTCTAAGGATGTCAGTTTTTTTTAAGTGCAGCACTGAAAATATAGCATGAACACCTATTTAGTTTTCCTTTTGTTTACATGCTGTACCAACAAATTTCTCACTGAACTGTACAGCTCTTGCCTTCAATATTTTATACTATGCAAGTTAACTGAGTACTTATTTAAAGAATTTTCAAAAGCACATTGGCAAACACGTTGATTTGATTTACAAATCTTGCAAATTTGCAAGCTGTCTTTAAAAACATAAATACATTTCTGAGTACATTGTATGAGCTGAATAAATTTACTAGAACAAAGTGATTATTTTTAGATCTACAACATCTTTAAATGTATTTTTTTGTATTATTTTTCAGAATGTTTTGTCATTTAAATAATTTTCAGTAGCTTCTTTACATTGACCTATTTTCTTCTGGTTTTTTGTTTTTTTTTTTTAATGCAGGCAATAAATTAGGCAAGCAATAAATAAAGCTTCACTAATATTTGAAAATCACCTTTGAATAGCCATTTGCAAGGCTCATTGGGCTTCTTGTTTGCGAGCATTTATTTTTAAATATGTTTTTTTTCTGCTACACTTGAATTCCAGTTAATCCAGTGAGACTTGTATCTTGCTTTCTTCAATGTAATATTAAAAAAAACTACAATGCCTGTGAGTCAGACTTCCTTTTAAGAAAGATTTGATTGCAAACACAAACAAAAAGCTTTTCTTCTTTTGTACTCCTTTATGATCTTCAAACAGGTTTCTATGAAAAGGACTAATATTTTTTCAATTTTAAGCCATACTCACCTTTGCAGTTAGGAAAGACAAAAAATGAAAATTTCATGTTACAATAATTAATTCCTGATTGTAATGCTACAGTATAGTTTATGTTATGTTCTAATTACGCAGATATGCATTAGGGAAAATAGCTTTGAAGAAAAAAATACATTTGTTTAAACATTTTCATAATCACATTTGAAACTGTTGAGTGGTAGGGTCATATATAAAACAAAATGTACACAGATTTTAATATTGAACTACAAACTACTACTCTTAGGAGTGCCATGAGAGTAAAATATTTGGTCTACAAGTACAGCTAGTTTCAGAAATCTACCTTATTAAAAATGTGAACAAAACAGGTCCAGCCCACAGTATGAGACAAACAGCAAGTTGGGGTGGGGGCTGGGGGTGGGGAGAGAGAGAGAAAGAGAGGAGAAAGATCAAGCCAAAACTGAGTATTTTTTACAACAAAAAATTATGACTTAAGCAATCCAGTTACCAAAACCAAAAGAAATATTTCCTGCCAAACAGAATTAACCTGAGATGCTCAATTAATTCACCAGTTTACTCACGACATGAGCTTCTCTTTTTAAGCATTCATGTCTCTGGCAGTGATACCGATCTGAGTGTGGCCAAATGGGATGCGGTCTTTCTGAATCTGATGAAGAATCCAAGGTAATCCTGCCTTTTGACCAGATTGCCAGACTGCTGTCTGTAAGATGGACAGCCACATGACAATGTTGGCTACCACAGTGGTTAAGTGTTGTCCAAGAACGTACGCATAAAAGAAAAATTTGATGGACTAAATCTCTTTCCATTGACTATGTAGGGGACCCAAACTGACTACAGTAGTAATATAAGCATTTCAAGGGCCAAAAGCTCAGTGCAGCTTAATTCTATCTATTATGTGAGCAGAGTAAGACAAGCTGTCAATAAGATACCTGCCAGCTGCCTTTGACCAGTATTTAAAACAGTTTTGGTCTCAGACCTGTCCTACAACAGAAAGACAATAGATTTAGTAACTGCCAGCACCATCCTTATAAATTTGAGTATCGATAGTAAAGATAAATTGATTTTCAGGATCTGCAAGAGATGACATAGATAACGGATATCATCCAATACTTATTAAGGAAGACTTTCCTCTTGCTAATAATACCATCACCCCTGGATGAAAACTGTTAGGCGTCACTTTATGATCAGCTTCAGCTGGTCAAAAAGCGGAAAATTACAGTATCACTATTTGATATGCTAGATATTGACACTGATGTAGAGGTAATTTAATTCACCAACCCCAGTTTCATGTCTTGAAAGAATATATGCGATTGCTCTAATTTCTGGTTGGCATAGGCTAGTAGTCCTTCTTAATTTCTGTAAAATAATGCACTGGTGGAATTTGTACATTTTATGTTTTATAATCTTCTTTAAATGTAAAATGGACTTTTAGTCAACTCTTAATACTTTAGAAACAACCAGCTAGCTTGCAGCACCTTCCCAACATGTAGCTGAATTATGGAGAGAAATGTGAATTGGTTCTCCATAGAAATGACCATCTATTGTTTTAGATAATACTGGTGATGCACTATCTGGCTTCAGGCTTACTGTCTTACTTGTCCAGCTGTATATTGAGTTTGTTTTCCTAGTGGACAGATTTGAAGGAGACAAGATTGACATAATTAAAATATGTGCATCCTTACTATCTTTAATCATGAGTTAGTGTATCCAGTATATTTGATCATCTATCCTTTCTTTTCATGACAATGCTTATTAGCCCTACTCCCATCATTAACTGATGGATTTATGGTACTTGTTGAAAAAAAGTAATACAAAGCAGCTCTTGCTAATATAAGAAATGTTTACTGAAGGAATCAACCCTCCAAAATCTGTTAAAATTATAAAGTATAACACCAGAAAGAGTAAATAGCTTACTGAAGTATAAGAGTAGGCAGACTCCCGGTTTTCATTTAACCAGTTATTGTTACCTGTCTGGTTCTTATTTTAAAATACCAATTGTGAACTCAACCAGTGATTTACAACAGCTACTCAAATATGCTAGCAGCATAAAAATCCATCTATCTAATTTTAAAAAAGTTTGTAACTTAAAATTGGATCCTGTTATCGTTCAGCTCAGAGGAAAAACTACTACTGGGTCGATTGGTCCAAGCTCCTAGTGAGCAGAGTGTGAACACTAATATTTTGTTCCAAATTACAGTACTATTATGATTTGCACAAGAATAGTACCAAACACACTTACCAGATTAGGGCTAAAGTTTGCTAGGCATTGTAGAAACTGTCATGTTACAGAATTCCTTAGTACCTTGTTACATTGTTGTCATAGGTCTAATCTAAAAATCTCTGAGAATCTATGAACAATTACCTTCAAAACAACACAGGACACAACCTTCAATGCCTAATATCTTCAAAGAACTCACATGGTACCAGTCATTCTGTGTATTCATTCAGAAGCTCCAAATTTTATATAGAAAGAACAAGATGTTCACAATATCCAATTATTCTGTTGTTTTATATGCTTAAGAAAGACATTTTACTTTTGTCTAGATTCTACTCCCAAATTAGAAAAAAATTGACTTGAGACTGAACTAGACAGTCCAGGTACTAAAGAAAAAAATGTACACCTTTTAACAGCTAAAAGTAACATAAATAAATATCGTATAATCCTTTGGAAGAATTAGAATCAAATTAGTTATACAACAATGCATGTCAGCTTCACAAAGTACACCCACTGATGTTGAAATTTATGTTACTTAAATACATATGCAAATACTAAATTCCCAAGTTGTTAGGGAGCATGACATTAGGGAGATCCACTGATTTTAATGCCATGTGTTCTTACAACGTAAACGCTGCCTTTTGAGAAGAAGGGCCCTTACAATCTCAGAATGATATCTAAGTGATGTATATGTAAAACTGGAGACAGCAGTACCAGCAGCCCTCGATACAAATATGGTACTACAAGCATACCAACATATACAGGTGCAATAAAAACGTGGACACTTATGCCTGAAGGGACATTTTGCTAGCCTTTTTGTTTAAGGCTTAGGAGGCTATATGGCTTCTTAAAAAGCTCCTGAAGAAGATTCTTATCCCTCCCCTTTCTGAGCTCAGTGCCAGTTCCTCCAGCTGTCAATTGGCATTTTACTAGAGAAGGTCTTTGGAAGTTCTGGCTGCTTTCAAAGGCAGTTGGATAACAGAAATCCTTAACCCGAATCTGAATTCTTGTGCAAAGATGTACCAAATTCTCCAGGAGGAGTATTTTCAGAATCACCATCTCCATGGGTTGGCTTTGACAAAGATTTGCAGGTGGCAGATTTCTTTGCTGAGTGCTCATGATCTAGACATTACTGGGCATATAACTAAGATGCACTGCTTTGTACTATGTGCCACTTCTGAAATTTAATGACTTTTATTCAATTGGTCTTAGGAACTGATTCCATAACAGCAGAATTTTCTCTTAGAAATCTTCCTATTTCCATTCTCCTTCACTCACCTTGCACCAATGTCCTGGGTCAGAAGTGCAGACTTCAAAATGGTATTCCTGGGATAAATGGCTATAAAAGCAGTTCCCTACTCTGCTGTCTGCACATTCTTACAGCAAAGACATACCATTTTTAAGTTTGCTACTGAATGAGGAATCATAATGATTTTACAGAAGAAAAACAACTTTATTTTACTGAGAGTTTTATTTTTAAATCTTCACTAGCAACAGCAGAAATTTACAAACTTCATCTATTTTACTGTTCTTGCCGCAAATATATACAGTGGAGTTATAATGAACAAATCTATTTCTAAAAGAGGCAGTAATATTGTAAGCAAGTGCTATAAAGTACAGATGCTCATCTCTGCCATTAATTAGGTAAGAGACCAGCCCCATTTTTCACTTGCATGGGGGTCCCTGTATATTTTCTTTTGTTTTTACATTAACAATTACAAAATGTAATAATTTTGCTGCTTTGAATCATTCCACCCTCTCTGCATCACCTTTAGCTATCTGCATTTTAATCTTCTGAATTCCAAGAATAGTACTCCATAAAGTAATGCAAATTAAAGAAGAAATTGGGTAATTCTAGGAAACATAAAACGATTTTTCATTAAATCTACAAATACTTAAAGTTAAGTAAATTGGGTTTTAAGAAAAGAGAGCTCCTTGGCGCAGAAGCACCCTCTAATGGCTGGCTACTGACTGCTCTGTATAACAACCGGAAAAGCAGTTTAATAGCTCCCCTAAAAAGGAAGGGAAACTGCTAAGATACAAGAGAAATGGAAATGTGAATATACATATGCGCGCACACACATATTCACATTTCACTTACATTCTCTGTGGCATATCCTTAACACACAAAAAAGAGCAACATAAATCTGATAAGCTTTTTAAATTAGAGCCTGTATTTCCTTTTAAAACAATATTCTCAATTTATTAGATTAAATAGCTTTTTACATTTGCCCAGGTTTTAACCATTCTTCAAAATTTTAAGATAAACAGAAACTGACTTTCCTATCTTATCTCAATTAACTTTTACCAAAGAAAACTAGTCTAAAAAGGCTTTAAGAAAAATGCTATACTAAGTCCCAATCATACAGTAATTTAGGCTGGAAGGATCTTGGAAGTCATTGGGTCCAACCCCCTGCTCAGAGCTGGCCAGCTCTGAAGTTAGATCCCAACAGTGGAATACTAAGTTCAAAAAGAGAGAGTTATACTTTCTTTTGGTGCTAGAGCTGTACTAGAGATACTGGAAATGTAAACCATTTCTGCTGTCTAAAAATATGCCTTAATATCCTTTTTTCCCCTTCTATTCTATGGCTCTGCAGATTTTTTTTTTTTCTGAAAATACCCAAAATTTGCTCATATAACTGCATTATTTTACCTCCACACTAGAACCTGTATTTAGCATACAGTCCTTTATTATTAACAGTTAAGTATAATATCTCAGTGTTCATACAAAGCCAGTGGCAGATAGAGCAGTTAATAATATGAAAGTAATGAGGCTAACCGACCAACTTGCTTCTCAACATCACTTTTCAAATCTCTTTGGGCTAAATTTTCAGCCAGTGTGTGGGGAATTAGCCATAGAAATCCCATTAACGCTAATGAATGTTCCATGGTTAACTCCCCATGCTTTGTGCTGAAGATTTACCCCTATATCTCTAAAATAAATATGTGCAGATGCCAAAATTCTTTTTATAGAGCCTGAAGAAATTAAGGACTCTATTCTCAAATAATTGACTTATGCACATGTATCTTTTTCCCCCATGGATCATCTTCTCCATATCAGAATGTGTGTAATGTCTGTATTATTCTCATTGAAAAGATTATCCAAAGTGCATGTTTACTGCATAAAGGCTGAGTTTAGTTAATTGTATACTTTACAAAAATAATACATAGAGAGAGTAGGATTTGTCTCATAGTTAAATACATGATGCACAGGTTGAACGGTATTCAGTACCATTAAGAACAGCATGTATTTGTACTTACATTTCTGAAGAAAAGACAGTATTTAGGAAAGTCATTAGTCTGAAAGAATTGGAAAGTATCCTATATCCCTACAGAAAGACGAAATACAACTAGGGCAATATAAGCCTCTGCAAGCAGTGGCTGAGTCACTGTTTAAAGATGGTGGAGGATGTTTGTTACATCAACTAGGAAAATATGAAGCTGGGAAGGGCTTCCAGGATCAAAAACACAAGCTGCCCTCTGTTTTTGAAAAGTATGGGGCGGGGGGGGGGGGGGCATATTTCCGTCATCTTTTCAACTCCCGCTTGCAAGAATATACCCTTGCTATTTTTACAATTTTAATTTAGAAGCCTACTTGCCTAGATAAGCATATCGTTTCAAGCTCCACAACGGCTTAAAAAAAAGTGCCAAAACAACTTCTTTGCCAAAGCTATGCTTTGCTTTGGCAAAGCACTAAAATTCATGCTTATAAATTTTTGGCTTCACTAGTATTAAAGTACATGCATAAGTGCTTCATTTATCTGAGGGCTGCAACTGTCCGTAAAGACACAAAATGGTGTTGACCTTTTACTATACTGAGACTCTTTTAGGCTTCTGATGCCAGAGACATCTCAATCCATTAAGTCAATGAACTGCTTCGAACCATATTCACTTGCTAAAATTTGGGAAATAAATCTTCAGTAACACAGTCTTCATACATGAAGATTTAGCTTACCTTCCTTAAAATGACTATTCTTGGAGATCAGACTGGAATAAGTCAAGTATAATACCCAATTGTCTGCATCATCCCTAGAAATAGTTTATTAGAGTGTTAGCACTATAACCTCAAAGAGGACAGTCTACTTCCTCCCTGAATACAGAACCGCAAAATCATTTACATGGAGCCTGTGCAAAGTGTTTTATCTGAAAATAATATACCAGCTAAATGAAGGTAGAGGAAACCCCCTGAAACTATGCAGTGAAACCATATTTGAGAAAATTCACTCAGAAAAACCACAATCCATCTGGTTATACCTAGAGCTGAAGATGGCGCAGTTAGATAGAACTACTTTTAGCTTATGTGCAGACTCTTAAAATCATTTCTAGATCAAAGATTAAATGTATAGTCCTCCTAAGAACATCAAACTATACCAATCCTCTTTCAATAGCAACACATTTAGACAGATTCCCTCTTTCCATTGAAAGGTCTTTCAGACAAGTCTTTCATAGCCAAGATAAAAAAGGGAATTTTCCTGGTAGCATTCTTCACAAAAATGCTTTCAGCTAGAACTGGGGAATCTGGAATGAGGTAAGGCCAGGCTGGTGGGGGTGGGGAGGAGAATCAGTCATGTAAACAGGTTTTATATTGCATTTATTACAAACTCCCCTTATTTTCACTTGCTCCTTTGGAAATTAGCACAACCATGACTGGATTAATTCTCTGTGGGTTTCCCTCTGTACTATTATTGAGCAGTCATGGGAAAACTCAGCCAAATGAGTATGGCTCTAGTGAAGCCATACGTCTAGGAGGAAGGGCAATCACCAGAACACAGGGTTTGTCTAAAAAAAAGACATTCAAACAGGGCACTTAAGCTGACCTCCCCAAAGCAATGTCCTCATACTTTAATTGAGCTGGATTTTTGATGTTTTATGTCACTCTAAATGAAAAGGAATAATTTTATAGAGAATGTTTCTTGGTTTTCTGGTTTTACAGACACATTCCTACCTATTCTTCAGGCAGCCTGTCACGTTTCATAACTCACTGCACTGCTTCACATCTGAGCAGGTCTTGTATCCATACCTGTGCACCCTCCACAGAGCCAGGACTATGTGAACTAGCTGAAACCTCTCTCTTTGAAGTGCTGTAAGGCAACTAGGAATGTCTCTTTTCAGTATGATGAGAAACACAGACATTACAGCAGCCACGTCTTTCTCACACCTACAAATCATGAGAAAGTAAAAGGCAAAGACTTCAGCATGCCTACTGCCACATCCAGCATCTCTTTCCCAATGGTTCACAGTTGGTGTTCCCTTTCCACTGTTGCATCCCCAGAGAGGGACGCCATCCTGGTAAACAGCAGCAGTGCTATCTCTTTTTGGTTTGTCCAGTGGTTTTCTGAATACAGTCTTCAACATCTCCTGGGAACCTGCCTCAAGACAACATACTCCAGCATCAAGACACCTTGCAGGTATTTATTCGTAGCGACTACATTGCTGACATTGGCTCTCCTCTGACCTGCTCCCCTATCGATATGCTTGGCAGTATCAGCTGGAGGGCTTAAGCATATTTGTCCATACTTGACGCTGCCCGCTTGTGGCATCCTATAAAGTATTCTTTCCCATCAAAATTTTTGTTTGCATAGGGTAATGGGGAAAGGGGAGAGAGTATAGGCACTTTTGTCTTCCCAATACCACTTAAATATGTTGAGCGCTCTATTTATGAAACTGCTGCTGCATTTCACAGCAGCCTCCTCCCTAAAAGCATCAGAAATTTCCACAACAGTCACAACAGTTGATTTCTCAATACTCAACTAGTTTGCAACTGACTGGCATCAAGTGGATGTAATGAGCTTTCAGATGGTAATGGCAAAATGCCTGTTGGTGCTGCCAAGAACTCCCCTATCTACCTGTGGCAGCTCTGGAGTGAGTTCAGAGATGGACAGTGGCCTATGTTATGCTGAATTTTTGCTTCCACCACTGGTCATCCAAGTTGTGCATCACTACCCTGCTTCACCATATATATCAACAACTAGCTGATCTGCCCCTAAAGCAGCACTCCACCAAATAAAGCTGCTTTAGATAAATGTCCTGGGGAAGTAACTATTCATCTACCTACTCCTCCTCCTCTTTCATTAGCTCTGCGGCCACAACTTCAAAAGCTTTATAAAATCACAGAGCCAAAACCATCTCTCTACATGACTACACATGCACGTGCACAATCTTATTTGCATTAATGGTTATCATGATCTATGATATATGCTCTGTGCTGCCTTACAGCAGTTCAAAATGGAATGGCAAAATTAATGGACATAGGGAGAGGAACCATATAAGTTTTCCAGTTTCATTCCCAATCCTAAAATTTCTGCAAGTATTCCAGGCACTGACATACAAAAAAAATGCATAAACATGTAAAAAAGCGATTGATCCACAGCATGGAACTGAGCAGCATAACATTGCACTACAGGTCCTACCTCCAGGATACCCAGTGGTTAAATCACAAAAGTAGGGAACACAAAATATGTTACTCTAGCATACTGAAGTTACAGAGAGGCATTTCAGCTTGATATAGTCAAGTTGCTCCACATAGAGTAAACAAACTATTCCGGTTCCCCCAAGTGCTCTTCATATCTGACAACACCTTTCTATACAGATCCTCAAGGATCAGAAAGAGCCTGGGATACTGCAATTCCTGCATCAATACATGTTTTAGGGCTTTTTAAGGCAATTCATTGCGATGAAGTCTCATAGCTGTCCTGGCCTTTGTCCTTTCCAAGGATTTCTTCATGAGATGTGTGATATTTAGTAACCACATTCCTCATTTGTCAGCCTTCTTTCAGGATTGCAAAACACACATCTAAAAAATATTCCATTGCTCGATCACGCTAACACAAGTCATATTAATTAAGAATATGTTTGTGTAATTACATGGGAGAGGTGCTTTGCACAGCAGTACATGCAACATCTATAATAAGCAACCCTGTGTGTAAGATATTATTACAGAAGAGGGTTCTTGGTCTGAAAGAAAGAAGTAATTTAAAAATTGATGCCAACTCTTTGGTGTTTTCTAGGTCACATAAATTGTTATTAGGACCTGATATATTTAAATAACAAAGCACGTGAAATCATATTTTATCTGACTCAATAGGAACAATCATTCTATAGCATTTGCTGAATAAAGTCAAACACATTTCTTCCAACAAGTTAATTAAAAATGTATCATTTACATACAACAACCAGATCTGAATGGCTATTGCAAAACTTTGGTTTTCTTTTGACCACTTTACCTAAAAGAATAAACATTGATGCAATCAAATTTTCACATCTTAAAGTTATAATGATTACTTTATTTAGAGCTAACTCTTCTCACAGATCCAATAAACTGAGTTGCACACACTCTGTGATGAAGATTTGCAGGCTAAAAAAGCTGTTAGCAGGACAGTCCAACTGTCCTTCGGCAAGCAAGCTCCCCACTTACTGCTTAAAACAGGTAGCAATACATAGAAATAATGTACATATGCTCAGCAAAGCCATTTTTATGTTTTCTTTTTAATTTTAATATCAAAGTATTCCAAAGCTCAATTATGCTTCATTAGTGAAACTGTGACTATCCCACTTAATTATTTTAATATCTCAGGATTAGACAAGGAATGCAGAATTTTGGTAAAGCAGACAAGGAAGGAAACACATTGAATGTTCCAAGAAAAAAAAAAAAAAAGCTGTATTTCATGTTGTGAGCCAATCAACAATGAGCCACAGATATTGTATTACAGATGATTGCTTTAATCCTAAGGCATTTTAGGGTGTATTTGAAGTAACACAAGGGAAGCTTGTTTTGATATATTCACCATATAAAGCTGCTAGGAGATGGCTCCTAGATTCACACAGTGCAAATTAAGTTCTCTCTCCCCCTTTGAAACAAAAAAGGCAAATACTTGCAAGCAGACTTAAAGTCAAAATAACACAACAATTTATCCCACAGCTCTTTCCTAAGATATCCTTTTTCCTTCTGCATATCACAAAACCAGAACTACAGGCACACTCTCATTCATCCTGTGTTACAAATCTTTCATCTGCAGCTGCTAACTTCTCTGTACACATTTCTCACAAGTTTTTAAACACCGTTTTCACCTTCACTGACTCCAGAAACTTAACAGAAACACAACTTTACACAATGGCACCACCTAGTGTTTAAAATACCGATTTTCAATCCTTACACTGACCTCATTTCCTTTCACTCACAGTTGATGAAAAATATAACTATTTAAATGAGAGCACATTTCTTTCAGACCAGACTCATCTCATCTTCTGGCAGTTTGCATTTGTGTCTTTCATACCCAAAATTACCTACAACACGACCTCTGTGAGCATATTCTTAATTTAGTTACCAGTTTTTTTTTCATTTAAAATAAATGCTTAGGTCCCAATGGATGACCTGTTTTGTGATCAAAGTCAATAAAATTGTCTCTAAAGCAGGATTCAACTGGTTGGTTAAGTGGAAATCAAGCTACATATATATGTATTTTAAACCATTATCCAAGAAAGTAAATTTCCTGTAAAAATGTAAGTCTTGAAAAATGTTTACTTAAAAGATTAAAGGCAGGCATTATCATATTAGAAAAATGCGTCATCCAGTGCCCAAGCTTGTCTTTTATTGTTATGGGCAGGCTGGCAGCCTTGCCATCTAGAAGTGTCAAACCACATTACTAATTTTACAAGTGTACTTAAAGTTGTGAATAACTTTGCAAAACTTCATCTGTGTGAGCTGAAATCTTCACCAGGTTGACTTTTCTTTTCTGGATGTGGAAAGTGAGGTAACTTTGCAGCAAAAATGTCTCAGTTGCTTAAAAGTCTATTAATTTTTTCTTTAAAACAATTTCAATCTTTGTCTTTGAATCACACCCCCTACTATACCCAGGCTGGACTTTAAAAAAAAATCTCTGGCCTTTGGTGGGAAAAAACACCATGTTGTTCACAGCTGCTTAGTAAAAAAAAAAAAATCAGTTTTAGCAAATAAGGTCCACAAAATTTCCATTCCTACTTAGGATGCTCCATTCTCCCTGTTCTCAATGCTGATTAGGCAGTACCTAACCCTTTCAGCCCCCTCGTACGGCACTATGCACTATGCTCTTCAGTCTCCTGCATTTCCCATAAAAACATCCTATTATTCCCATATAGGCTTAGTCCAATGCACACTGGATACAGGGATTCAGAATAACCTTCCCATTTCACTTGCTTCAGAAGTTGAAGGCAGAACAAGGACCCCAACCAGAGTTCCCAAGACCAGCAACTACCTTCTCTCCATTACAGGCACAGCTGATCCCAAGTACAGTTCTCATACATAGTGTTTTAGGTAACAGGTATGTTTTGAAATGCTTATTGCTAATGAAAGAAAGCAAAGATATGGTCTCTATTCCTGAACCTTAGTTTAATTCTATGGTGGTTAAAGCAACCTGAGCCACATGGGAAAGACTTCTTCAACACCTCAGCTTCAACGTATTTTGCCCTTCTTGTAAGACCGAAGGACTTGCACTGCAGAAATATTCCCATCCCATTAATGTCACCTACTTTTCCCAATCTAAATGGTTAATATTTCTCCTCCATCTCATATGCTCCTCTTCACAAACATAACCCTTGCTTCAGATGCAATCCTTCTCTCTATTCTACTCTTTCACCTGCTAAGTTCTTCTTCCTCTCATGCAAGCTTTCATGTAATTTATTTTCAAAAAACAGTTAGATCTTTTAAATTGCTGGCTATACTCAAGTCACTTTTGCTCAATATAAATAAAGGCAAAATCTATAAAGGCAAATTTTATCAAAAAATACCTATATTTTTTCTCAGATACTTACAAAAGATTCCACTGCATAGTATTTGAGGCCCCTGATTTAGTGGTCCCACATTCCCTTGAGTCACCAATATCATGAAAACACCAGTTTTCTAGAACCTTCTTGTGCAGTCTTTTTGCACACATTCTTTGTAAACCTTTTGCCAAATTTTTTTAGCATTACACCTTCAAGGGAGCTCCAGGGATTCAAGTCAGTGGGTTCAGGGAGGCACGGCAAAGGGGGAAATCAGGGGTGCGTTTTATAGACAGGAGGGCACAATGTCATTGCTAATATTACTCTTAAAAATGATGCTAGGTAGTAATGGGGTTCATTACCAGCATCTCCAAAATTCCAGAACAGATTCCTAATAAAAACAGTTCAGTTAGTTGAATACCCTGTACCCCAACTTGTCCTTTAGATTGCAAAACCTTCTCAACCTTAAGAATAACATTACCTTGTTCACTATGAGATAGCACAAAACAGATCGTCAGCAACTGTGCTGCAATGCCCATATCCCCAGCACAGAGGGTCCTGAGAATGGACCCTCTGTAAAAAAAGCCAAAGCTGTTGATCTTCCTTCAGTTGTGCCGGTACAACCATTTATAAGGCCATACAAAGAAAAATGTTCAATTTAAAATCAGTTCAATTCTCTGAACCAGCTCATCAGGCAACCCTACAAATAGTTTACCAGTGCAATTATGGTAGTGATGCAAGAACAAAACAAGAGCTGTGTCAGCTAGCAGGGCTGCCAATAAGATGCCTCTTAAAACTGCATTCTCAGGAGAGATCTAATGTGAACCGCTGACATCTGCAAGGTGTTTTCAGCTGGAGACAGTGGGACACAACAGTTCCACAAGGAGAGGATACCTCAGAAGGTGACTGGAACAGTCCTCCTGTTTCTTCCCAGCAGAGCAGTAGAAGTTGAGTGGGCAGTGTCACCAAGCAAGCCTATCTTCTATTGACTAAAAAAAGCTTTGACTGGGCAGAAATTGTTTACCCTGAGACATGTGTACTCGTTCTTTCCCCCCATTGTTCATCCCCCTTGGACTGCAATATCACAGGCGTTGCATAAGAGCTTCTGAACAACCACAAGCTACAGCCTGGCATATTAAGAGAAAACAAAACCAGTCACAGTTTACATTAATATGCCAGACTATAATCTGGGGCGATTCAACTTGTTTTTATAAGCAGCAGAGGCTGGAACAACTAGAGGCATCTCACTGTGAGATGTTCCTCACAAACTGAGCCATGCTTGCATGCTTTATTCTCATGTTCTGCCCATTCTCTGTTCTCCACATGGTAGGAAGAGGAAACAACTTTCTGTATGCTAGCTCTTCTGGGAGGCCAAGACAGCAGCAGCACATCAGCAAGCCCCAAATATCTTGCCTGAGTTATAGGCAGGTAAACAGAAGCTTTTTCTCCTCTTTTTTTCTTTCTGAGGAAAATGAAGCTGGAGACAGAGCAATGAAGGTTATCAGTTCGACCACTGAAGACAAAGGAGTAAACAAACTGAAGACTGTGACAAATGTTTTTGTCCTTCCTTAATAAAATGGGGTTATAGGTAATCTGAAAATTTAAATTCACTGCACTGCTTGGTCACAGCCTAGAAGAATATGGTTCTGTGTACTGTGTCAGATGAAAATTAAAAGGCAAATTTATGCACAAATGAGCACAAGGCCACACAATAACTCCACCTCTGTGGACTGAAAGGCCACAAAGGTGACAAATTCCTAACAAAGGTGACGATGATGACAAAGGCAATGATGAAGAAGAATAAGAAGAATGGTATTTTGACAAGCAGATATACTAAAAGCTGTTCAAGATTGGGCTTGTACAATGAAACCTGGAAGCATGGCAGGGACTACACTGAAATCCCTGCTAGGATGAAGGCCTTTCACATGAGACTGCCACTACCCAATTCCTAAAGTAAATATGAAACAGCAGAACAACCAAATATATATTCTTGATCAAATTATCATAACTGGAGAGAACTGTCATTGATTGCATGCAAAATGCAATTGCATTTGCATGCGTATGTCAGAGCTATGACTCCTGTTCAACACAAACAATCTAATTAGATCTGAAGAAGTTCAAAAGTTTTTGAGAACTTTAAGTCCTTGTTTGGGTCCTTTATAAGCAGGAAAAATCACAATTGCAAAAATACTGATTTCCATGCAGGTAGAGGACTCCTGTAAATAAATCGCTTTAAAAATATCTTTGCTGCTGGAGAGCGTATCTAGAAGGTGAACTGGACATCTCTGGACAGCTAAGTATTGCAGTACTCATGGCATTAAATTGTTTATTCTTTACCTACATTGCTTTTGAATGCAGACACTGAAAGATTGAGGGAAAAAAAAATACAATTGCTCTAGTTCAGGGCGCCAGCTCTTGAACAGGGCAGATTATCACAGGACAGATGCAACAGCTCTCATTCCAGTTGTCCACCTAATTATCTTTTCTTGGGGACGAAGGGGTTCTCACCCTGTCGCAGGGTGGCTCAGCTACTTGTGAAATTAGTATTTCACAGTTCTGAACTGATGCAAGGTACAGCTCAGTGCCAATGGTACGCTAGCACCAATTTCAGTTCTCCTTAATTTGCCAACCTGTAATTTGTGGAGCTGCTACATAAGCAGCTGAATTGTCCTGAAGCAGAGGCAGCGCAATAACCAGAACAACCATCCCAAGGTAAACTGTCCCAGATTGTGAATTAGATCCCTGAGGCATCTCATGCTCCTGTGAGCCCCAGTTTAGAAGTAGCAGCACTTGGCACTCTGTCTGGTTGATTAATGCATACTCCCACCTTAAGGGGAGCCTGAAGATATTGCTAAGAGTTTGATGAGTCCATCATACTGATTGCTTAATGCAGATGGTCATACATCATCTTTCCTTTCCAAGTAGATTTACATAGAAAATACTAAGTAAATAGACAAAATTTCCCTGCATCTAGAAAGGGGATTTGAGAAAATGAGCTCCTTCTTAAAAAAAAAAAAAAGTATGCTAAGCTGTTGTGTTGCCTAGTAGTATCAACTTGTACCTGTGCTACTTGATATTGTATAGAAGGAAGACATTACTGCTGTATTCCACCACTCACTTTCACTCACAGTGAACTGGGATTTCTCTTTGCCAACAGTGTGACACACATGGCAGTCATGGCCTAATTCAGAGGATCCACGGTGATAAAAAGTTTAAGAAAGGAGAACCAAACAGTGGTGCTGAAGCATGTTATCTGCAACAATTTTCCAGGTACTCACAGAAGGGAAGAGTGACTGACTTTATTTTTAGGCTTTATATACTGATCAGTCAATGAAGTATGACCCAATATTAGAGGAGGTTTTGCTATTAGGCAGAAAAACAGTGTCAGAGCAAAAGCTAAGGGAATGGGGATGATTCTCTGTGTAAGCTGTGGCAAAGACCTCTTTTTTAATGCTAGGAAAAAGTCCATAATCAGGTAGGCTGTTGCTCTGCACTATTACAGGCCATCAAGCTTTATTCAAGACATTTGATTTTTCTTTTCTTCAGTTTCAGACTTCCACTTTCTCTCTTCTCTTTGTAGCTCTCATCCCACCTGATAGAACAAGGCAGACTTCCTCCTCTGCCTCACAGCCTTATGCCATGTCAGTCCAGATATTGATAGGATCAGTCAGGATCAGTCTTTATGAAGAAAGTCCAGCTGTGTCCCTTGTGCCAGGAGTCAATCTCTGCTCACTTTCTGTGAGGAAGGCTCACGTGCAGTCTGGTCAGTGGCCCAGAAGTGAGACAAGTGCATTCAGTGAAGATGCAAGCTTTGGAAAGCTAACTGTCTCACAAGACACAGGCAAACTCCAATTTTTCAAAACCTCATTTAAAATGTCTGCTCCAAAGACTAGAGAGATCAGTGACTTCAGGATGTGGGAAAACCTTAAAAAAAATTAAGAGAAAGAAAGCCCTCAGCAATTTTTCCTAGCTTCATCCTTCGACAGACTGGCAAAATCTTTTTGCTTTCTTCTTCCAAAAACCAATAGCCCTAGACAAACACATAACATGTACTTCAGTTACAGCAATTAAAGTCAGAAGCAACTGAAAATAAGTTCTTACAACAAAGAATTAGGCAACCTTTCTGACCTCACCTACAGCAAATCATTCAGTCCACTGAACAATTTCATATGCAGTTACATATTTGGAAATGTCATTTCTTCTTTATATGTGTCTAAGTGACTCTCAAATTTATGTGGGCTTGGATATAAATCTTATGCTGTACACAACACCTAAGCAAAGTATACAACTGGCAGCAGGTAAAATCCTTCCTAATACAATATTTATTTTGAAGGGACTACATCAGTCTTTATTAAAAGCAGTACTTTATTACTCCATAAAATTGTGTTTATTCTCTATCCTTAAAAATGCTGAATGCAGTTTTGATGTCCTCTCATAAACAGAATGATAACCAAAAAAAGTAAAAACTTTATGTTTAGGTTATCTCTCTCTTGAAACAACCCAGCTATTAATATTTTTTATTCAAGTCTATTTCTTATATTTAACATTACTGATATTAATATCTAAACAGTATTGAAATGAGTTACCTGAGCTAGAAGAGGATCTGAATTTTGATTTAACTCGGGATAAAATTATTCTTTTTTCCACAAAGAGAAAACTACTCACAATAAAATTATTGCCTCAAATCTTCCCTCACCTCCAAAATCAAGCCTGATATTTCATTGCATTTCCTCTTTCTTCTGCAGTTTGAGGAATGTTAACTGTGCTTGTGTTCACAGTGACAAATAGGGATGACAACCAAGGAAGCAATTACAATAAAGGTCTGATCTGCCTCCACTAAAAACATATACTTCAGCTTCAAAACAATATGCCACTCAAATTGAGTAAACCCTATCTGACACAAAATTTACCAATGCTTGTCATGTCTGAACACATTTTTGGACTAAATTAAACAAGCGAGTCTTGCCTTTATCAACTCTTCTAAAAGAAAAATAATATTTAGCGGCTTAAAAAGCAAGTCCATGTAGTGTGTTTCTGTCACTTTTTCTTAAACAGAGAGTTCTGGGCACTTGTAAACTGTGAAAATTATTATTTTTTTTAAATGGCATCTAGATTCTTGGTGGATTTCAGTGGCAGTTGTGTTTGCAGCTTTGAAGTCTCCTCCAGGTCTGTCATTTGGTAAGGCTGTTGATGGGTGCCTGGGGTGCTTTGTCCTCTGGGAGGCTATTTTCCTTTAATTCATCTCTGATTAGAAGCAATCTATGCATTTTCATCTGTTTTATGTAAAGATCAAAGGGATCATGGATCCCAATGTTGACCCTATTACAGGCAAAAGAGGCAGGCTGCACATTTTTGCTTGGTTTCAGTTTAAGCCTCAAAGCACCTGTTCATACTACTTAGTTCTTCATATAGCTCTCATAAACCAGCATTTTATATGGAGACCAAGTAGTACCTATTCTCTTGCCTGTAAATACATGCATGCTTTTATATTTATATAAAACAAAGTTGTGAGGTGAAATTCCCATTTTCAAATCTGCTAAGATAATTATTTGCCCAACAAGAACAAAGAGATAAAAGATTAAATTCAATATTGCTATAACAATACTCTTCTTAATGGTCCCATTAATAAATTTGTGACACTTCATCTAATCACTAACTGATTTAGCTGGCCCTGCATCAGAAAGTTATTTCAAAGCTTTCTCTTTTTTTTTTTTCTGTCTTCAAGTTACAATAAAGAGAAAGACTGACTTTTACACAATTTAAATTGATATTTTTCACAACACCAAGACAACTTTAAAATTTACTCCAATACAATCAATATTCAGTAGCCATTGATATTAATGACATTGATATTAACACTGTTGCCATCAACACAAGAGCAATAATACAGATATCATTGAAACTTACCTTAAGTGAAAGGAACTGCATAAGGAAGTTTTATTTTACTACTATTGTTTTAAGCAAATTCGTACATATGCCAGCAAACATGCAGATACGGGAAACTTCCAGGATGTTGCCCCAAGCCAGTAAACACACACTGTAAATGCAAATGGCTCTTCTTACTTCCAGTCAGTTCAGCCTGACTCCCTCTCCATAAGGTTCAACTCTTCCTTTTTCTTACTAATCATGTGTAGAACAGGGAGAAAATATTGTGAAGACGAGCAGATAGAAGGGGCAAAAGCCCATCAAAAATACACTTTGGTGGAAAAGGTGTAGCACTATGTTTGGGAAGGCTTCTCAACATTAGGAGAACAAAGATTGCCATGGATGGTTTGTCATTTTAAAGACAAAGAATTAGGATTGTACTTAGTAAGCAATGTCCTGAAGAAGATGTTCCAAATGATGGAGTCACAATAAATGGTGGCTCTTACCTTGAGAACAGTGGAATCTACCCTACCAACTTTATAAACTTTGCTAAAACCTGTCATGGTCATTCTTTCACAAGAGTGACAGAGGGGCTGCATGAAGCGATAGAGGTGCAAGAGAGCAGCATTGAAAAAAATCAACCAGGAACAGTACAGCTTATTTGTTAGCAAGATAATCCTAACAAGACAAGAATATTTAGAATTTATATGTTGGAAAATAGAAAAAATATCTATTACAATGCAAAGGATTTTGTAATTTTCTCCTCCAGGCCCCTGTTTTTGCTCAACCTGAGTTACCACATGCCATTTAAAAAAAAAAAAACAAACCCAAAAAAACAACCAAAAAAACACTTCAGGGAACTTCTTACCATTCTAGTTATGAAACTTGTGACACTTTCTATGGATTTTAAAAAAATAATTCTTAAATGCATTACAATGTTCTTATGCATTTGTGTGCTTCCATAGTAGCCGTCGTTGGGATTTTGCTGGTTATTCCCAGTCTCCCAGAGCCAGGCATGTGGTAACTCGGGTTGAGTGCAAACAGGGACCCAGAGAAGTTCACATCACATTACAAGGTAATGGCCATTTTTTCTACTTTCCAACACTTAAAAAAAATCTTGAAAGCCACAGTTCCAAAACCAGGCAGGCTGAATTCTCAGCTTGCATCATTAACACTATCGTACTAAACTCAGGTCTTTGCTAGTTTATAATATATCAAACCCAAAGAACATGCAGAAGAGATACTAACACCCACCCACCCCACCCCCCCCCAACCCCCGCCCTGCCAAAACACACAAAACAACTGCAGCTTACAGGACAATTTAAGAAATAATTACAGTAGAGAACCTCAGGCTGTCAATCCTACCTATAGAAAAAAAAATAATCGAGCTCTCCAAAAAAAGTGTCTGAATTCAAGACAAATTCTAAGACAAAAGCAGCCATAGGGAAAGAAACACCACCAACAAAGAAAATACAATTAGAAGAGCTCTTTAAATTTCATCAGGCAAGGAAACTTATGAGATACTTAGGGGTGAACATTCCAGGAGAAATGGAAAAAATGCACAAAGAAAAAATTACATGCTGCTTTTTAAAGACAAAAATTACCTTGAGAAAATAGGCAAACTTCAAAATTAATTCCTAGGGAGCAACAGCCCTCTTCCTTTTTCAGGTCTGACCTACCCCTTGCCTAGGGATCCCTTAAACTGCAGAGACATGTAATCAAGTTTATATGGTAAAGGAATGGGAACAAACCTGCCCAAGGCCAAAAGGAAGGTCCTATTTGAGGGGAGGGGAAGACGGTGGGCAGGGGGAGAACAGGAGAAGGGACCCTACCTTTCCTCTCAGAAAATTGTTACAAAGTCACACATAGAGAGGCCTTGTCTGATTTTTGGTAGAATTTCAGGGTCTTTTACCACTTAACAGAGATCAAGCAGAAAAATTATCTTGGAATCTAGTAAAATCTGAAAGGACATAAATGAAATTGTACATGTAACAAACTGACAGGAAAAAAAAAGGAAATAGGAATTAAATGCCTGTTGTTTGTTTTGTTTTAGTTGTGGGTTTTGTTGGTTTGTTTTTTTTTTTTTAATTACTTTATGGTCCTTTGAACCCCTGAAAAAATTTCCTTGTAATTTTCTCAGAGCCCTCAGACATTTGGCAAAAGGGAAAACAGGTGGCTTGACTGGAAATGGTGTATTCCCTACGAGAAACAAAATTTGTCTGCTGAAAGTACTTGGCCTAGTTCTCTTCTTGCAGAATCCAAGAGTTCACTCCAAAAAACTTGTGGAAACAGTTGGCATTCATATCTTATAATTAAGTAGAAGATAAATTACCTAGCTAGTCTTAGAGAAAGACTTATGCAGTTGTTTGCACACTGCCATGAGGTATTATCTAATGCTTCTGTTTATTTTAAATCTAAAGGTCTGTTTCAAAAATAAACAGAATCTGTTTGCTCCATTGTTGTCATGATGTATGACACTGATGAACACCTTGTAACATACAGTCTGATTAATTTTAGACAAAGCCTTATTGTGCTAAATACAAATACCTCTAAAATAGTCTTCCTAAATATGGAGTGCCTCTAGCACTGTAAACTTAAGATATACCAGCGTACCCATGAAAGCACACTGGGCACCTGGCTCCAGCTACATCAAGCGCTGATGTCACGATCGGTGCATCAGCACAGGCAACGCAAGGCACCCTGGTTTGCCAGACCAAGCCCAGCTCAGTAACTCCTCCATCCAGCCCTTTGGCTCCAAATGCCACCGCAGCCTGCAGCAGGATTAGAACCACACGAAGGCTGCCCAGCTCCACCTTCCACAGAAGGGCAGAAAATCACCTCCTGTGGCTTTGAACCTCAGTCGATGCATCTGAATTCAGAGAAGGCTCTGCAAGGAAGACAGTTCAGAAGCTAACTACGAACTGCTGCATGCTCACAGAAACGTCGTGATCCTGGACATCAGAAAAACAGCCACATTAAAAAATGTCACAATGGCCCCTCTGAAACAACAGACACAAATTCACGGATATGAGGTCAGTCGATCTCTCTGCCCTGCTGGTTTTGACAAGGGGTCAGAGTCATTAGGACAGAAACATCCCTCCCTAGACTCTGTTGTTCTAAAATGATGAAGTCAATACAACAACGTACGCAACGCTCGGCTGCACGGCTGTGTTTTCAGACATTCTCATTCCTCATTCTTTGTACGGTACTTAACTTTCACTTACATAATTTATAGAAAAACTGCAGACAAAAATAAATGCATTTATCCTAAGGTACCTCCCCAAACCACTCTCTCAGAGGATGCCACTAAGTATTTTTTTCTGAGAATTTGGTCTTTTGTTTAAGACAAACATTTGCTTATATGCTATTTAATGCATCTGCTTTTATCAACATTTAAAGAACAATTCAGGGTTTTTTTCCACTATTCCATACCACAAAATACCAAGTCAACTACTGGAACAGACTGCTCTGCAGAAATTTCAAGGTAGTGGTTGGACTGATTTCCTTTCACACAAAGCCTAAAACAGTTTGGATAAGCCCAAAGACAGTGCTCCACTGCAAACTGAGTGGCACAGCATGTTGCATCATCCAACGGTCTACAAAAGTGACAAGAGATTTGATGTGTGAATAATGTAACCATCACATTGGCAAAAAACAAATATGATGCTTACATGTTTTTATAGAGGAATGATCTGTTCTTGATTGCTCAGACACCTGAGCAACTGTTTTGCATATTACCACCACACACATCCCAACACAAATGTAAATGTGATGACAGATTTGTTGCTTGGAGATATGACACTCTGTGATCCTAAGTCTATCCTGAACTACTGCAATAGCCACAAGAAACTTATACATGCTATGGTTGAAATTTTCTAGCAAGCCCAAAGAAACAAAGAAGTTTCCTGTATTTGTCATATATTTCCTGGTGGTCCAGAACAGAGAGAAACAGTAGATATCTTCTGAGTAGGCCAACGCTGTCTGGATAACACTGAAGGAGAAATTTCACAGAGAATGGAAAATGGCTATTTTCTTCTTGTGCAAACACTTGGCGTACTGCCATCACTTTCTGGCTCCTACACTTTAAGCTCACAAGAACACAGCAAGTACTATGTTGAGAGGAAAACTTGAGAGGAAAACTTACATAAACTTTACTATGCTTATGTAAAAAGTTTCGTTTTGGTAACATTTCCAGCTCAAAACACTGACACGTTCAAAGTGTTAGTTCTGGTTAGAATACCAAAATAGAATAGTGAGGTAAAAACTAAACTGTTTCCATATATTGCAACTGAAAAACAAAACAGCATGCTGCCCACAAGTAGGAGAGAGAGTCATTCAGCTGATTCTACTGAAAAAGTAAAATTTAAAGATTTCTCCCACCTATTCAGTAATTTCAGATAATAAATTAGTAAAGAATTAGATTGTGGCTACAGAGAAGTTTTTTGAGTCTATTTTGCAAGACTGTAATTAGAAAGTAAATTCCTTTAAAAGCAAACTAAAGAATACAACATGACAAAAACTGTATTTTTTACCTTAATAAACTCTGTATTTTGAAATTATCTGTTTTTCTGGTTTAGGCAAGTAAAGATGACAATAGTTTTTAGTTTTATGATGATATACTTTCAGTTTTGCACAAAGTCAGGTGTCTAATAAATCACTAGAAAAACCCTTCAACAATTAAAATTAAAAATCTTGTTTTAGAAACAGACATGCAATTTTAGGTAGCAGGCTTTTAGAAATAAAAGCCAGTTAAAAAAAAGCTTTTGTTCTCAAACATTTACATCTCAGATTAATTTGTAAAGCCTTCTATAAATCTTCAACATTGTTCAGATATATAACATAAACATGAAATGTGGCAAAAGTCGACAAGTTAATTTATTGCAGTCTGTAATCAACAATCTATGCTGATCTTCAGTAAGGATAAACTAGAAAACAGATGCTTGTTCTGTGGAGGAGATAAAAGCAAATGGGAAACTCTGAAACTGTTCCAGAAATGCAAATGCATACATCATTTGTGCTAAAGGCAACACCAATATTCTCACTTAGACGAAGCAATATATCAACACGTAAGAACAAGGAAGCATTTTTCTGTCAGCAGAAAACACAGAAAACATTGCCCGTGATGAGTAAGCAATCAAACGAAAAACAAAATGGCAACAAGAATTACACAGTACTTAAAATTTTATTTTCAATGTGCTTGTATGCCACAACATATACAGATTGTAATCCAAAGGACATACAAACAGTGAACGGCACTGTAACTTGTCTGATTTTCTATGGATTGGTGACCTACAAGCCCAACAGTACTACATCATCCTCATATTCCCAAACCTCCACATTAGGTTCCCTGCTTTTCCCTCAAGTTTCCCAAATACCTTCTACACTACAGTTACCTCATTCACTTCTTTGTAGCCATGCCCTTTAATTCCCTTTTCCTTCCTCTCCTCTGCCACTACATGCAACCCTCATGCCAGCCAAGCACAAAGCAGGACACTATGGCTGGTCCGGAGCAACAAGCTTTCTCAGCAATCACTAAGTACATATTTAATGATTGATATCAAAGGCCAAATCAAAAAAAAATCCTTAAGCTCAGGTCACAGCCTTTTCTTGAGGAGTCTGCCAGAGGGAACACCAATTTGGATGTCCTTAGATTTCCACAAAACGCATACACATTTGGAGCTTTTAAGACCTCTACCTTATCCATCAAATCAGCCAACAAGCTCTAAAAATGAATGCGGGAACTGAAAGGCAGACTGTCTCTTCAGTTAATCAAAGAAAAATGCTGTTCCCTTACTCAGCAGATTTTGCTTGCAGGAGTCAGGTGATTAAAAAAGGGGAAATAACAGTGTTCTGAATATAAATGCATCTGTTGCCTGTCTAGAAATTATGGCTGCTGCTATAAGCTAAGTGTTAACTCTACCTCCAGTTCATGATTTGAAGATAGGAAAACTGTCAGCTACATTTCTTGTTAAATAACTAAGGTTGCAAACCCAAGTTCATTCTAATATTTTAGCACTGCAGATTAACTAATTTGGACTCTAATTCAATAGAGACAAGGAGAAAGTTTCCATGGCCAACAGAACTAGTATTTGCTCACTCCAGAAAAGTAAATTTTTACAGAAAACAGCTTGAAATCTATTTTCAGTACATTCCAAATCTGTTTAGCTTTAACATTAACTAGCAAAACTGTGGCGTGGTGGGGTTTTTTTTAATTTTATTTTCCATAAAACTGTATAGCATAATCATTAAAAACACCCATCCTTCAAAACTCTGAAAGATCCATAGTTCATAGGGTAGTCACGTAGGGTAAGTCACTCACTGTCCCCCTCCTAAAGTACATTATCCCATTGCAACTGCCACTGTCTCAAATAAGTATGTAAATCTGTATTCACATTTCACTTTTGAAAACTAGAGCACTTAAAAATTGGCATTAGGACCCTGAATTCAAACACTTTGTGGATATGACAAGACTCCACTGCACACTAAGCATGCTACTGGGCAATAAATGCCATTCCCTGATTCATTTTCAAACAATTTAACATCTTAATAATCAAAAGGAATGTTATCCAAACTCTGAGGAAAGATGCATGGATGAGTGATAAGATAAAGTAATCTATCTTCAGAGAAAAAGAATGAAGGGTAACTCATTGTTCCCAGAAAGAAAAGGTAAAAATTGCAATGCACCTCTACCTGGTGAAAGCCATACGTATTTCAGGAATGTTTTCTGCACTTTTTCTAAAGTGTAGGAGAAAATGAGAACAAAACCTAATTATTAATACAAGGCAGCTGTAATAAAGGTCGTGAAAAAATACATTTTGGAAATGCCTTTGTCTATGGAAATACCTTTCTCCACAGGGATAAAGTTCATTATACCCCATTTCTGCCATATCCAACCACAATCCTGACTTTGCTGGGCAAATCCACTTTTTCATCACTTATACTTCATAGTAAAAGTGTGCCCTGGAGCTACAATTCTAAAAGGCAAACAATAACTCATTTCATAGCTCTTGCTTAAGTGTGGAAAGTGAATTCTTAGATATTTCTCAAAATCAGAAAGAAGTAGGACATATGAATATGTTTGTCAAGTAAAACCTGGGAGAGGGCCAAGAACACTTGAAGGTGTCAACAGGACTTGGAAGGGAAAAAACCTCTTAACTTTTTCTGCATAGAGAACAGGACAATAGTTGTCATGCTGAGGAAACCACCTCAGTTCTTGCCGAGCTCATTTCTGCTCTCACATTCCAAGACACCAACTGCAGTTAAACAATAAATAACCCCACAACTCTTTTTTTTATATACCAATTCATCAAGATAGTTGTATCTTTTTGCAGTATGATGAGTGCCTAATTACAATGATTCGAATCTCTTGTCACCTTCAGGCTAGACTACAGATAGCAATGTTTTTTAGCCAGAGCTGATAGTGAAAATGAACTTGACACAGCACGCAATGGTTTGTTAAGCATGATATAATATTAAAAACATCACTCCCCTTTTTAATCTAGCCAGGAAGAGGAGGAAATCACATGATTTTGAGTTCAAAGTTGCTAAATCCCTTCTCCAGCAGGGAAACATGCTTGTCTGATTACATTTTCAGGTTGAATGCATTTGCCACTATCACCTTTCTCCACATTCAGTCCTGTTTTGAGCCCTGTCGGCTTCAGACAGTTCCTTCTCCTCCTAATTTTCCTGTAATTTCTCAGAAGTTCCTTCAGCTTACTACCCATTTTTCTTCTTGGAAAATAGTTATATGCAGGCTGGGCCCTCTAGTGCATCTTGGTGTTAATGCACTACATTACAAGTCCTTTTTGCGTTGTTTCCCTCTACCAAGAAACTTCTGAAAGAGCATTTACTCTGTCCATGTGCCTTTTGCAAGCGGACCCTATTTGTGCTTGCAGAACCTCAAAAGAAGCAGGAGTTGACTGAGTGATATCCACTCTAGTTGTATGGTCGCTTGTTGTCGAGACTCAAACTCAAGCACTCAGCCCCATAAATGGCACCTGCTGCTAACCCGCTGCAAAATCAGCATCAAAAGCCCAGCAGGAAACTCAAGAGATGAGGACAGAGAAACAGCTTCCTCACCAGGGGCAGAAGTTCAAGAATGAAACCTGCTTAATACTTCAAATACAGGTCCTTTATGAGGACAGTGATCTGCACTATCCCTTGAGATCAAAAGACTACAATGAGGCGCGTACACACACCCAAGGCCCAGGTGGGAAACTGTAAACAACTTCAGATCCTCAAAATACGTCCAGCTCCTGCTTAAGCCAGAGAACAAAACCCTGAGGGTGTAATTCTCTGTCGCTATGCTGCGTGTCCTATCCAAGCCAATCTAAAACTTCGGCATTTAGAAAACCATCTTGATACTACTGTATAACGATTTTTTTTCATTCCTCAGGTTCTGTTTCATGATCATTAACATAATTATTAATCTAATCTCAAACCATTTGCTTGTCTTTCACTTTTAGTTTCTTAAGATAAAAAAGACCTCGCTAACAGGCAAAACTGGAGATTGTTAAAATGCTTTTAAAAAAAAGATGCAATTATATCCAAACATATTTTTATGTCTTAAAAGATTTAGGTTTTTAAAGTAATGAGTGAAATGTTTCTAAAATAGGCAATATTATGCACATAACTGAAATTCACACTGACAAAGCTCGCAATAGTCCAGGGGAAAAAACAAATCAGTAATGTAACAAAGAAACTGGCCATGGTACAATTAGTATGAACAATATCAGAATTATCTGTATTAATTCTCAACACAGCATATATAGCTTCACTGTGTATGACCTCTAAACTGATAAAATCATCCAAGATCAACAAACATTGATATGAATGTCCTCTATATGAATGACTGCTCTTTACACTCTGATGAATCTTTTCAGCCACAATAATTAACAAAGAAAAAGGAACTCTAATTGAATAGCAACCCTATGGTACAGGCAAAGTTGCACACTTTGTTACAACTTCCCAGGTTACTGAAAATTCAATGCACCTCTTGGCTGCATCACACCCAGTCTACATTTCAAAAGAAATTGTTGAAAGAAAGATTTCTTTCTTTTTTTTTTTTTAATGGATTTTAAAACAGCTTCTGCCAGCAAAGGCCTTCCCAATTTTGGAGGGAAAAATGTCATTATAGGCACCCTGTAAATGTCATAGAACATGAGGAAGGCGCATACAATTGACCAAGTTTTCTAATAGACTTGGAGTTACCCAATGAAATCACTACAAGGCAGAAGCATTTTGAAGCTTGCTTTTCTTTCACTGCAAGATTAATTTAAGCTCTCTTCTTAAAAACTTCAAAAAGGGTTCATTACCATTCGAGTTGTGTATACAATTTGCGATCAACAGGTGTGACAAAACATGAACAAGCTTTTGAAAACCAAGAATGGGCTTATGTTAAACTGTTTAACATAAGGATGAAACCTGTCCTGACTGATTTTTAAATGAAACAGAGTTAAATTCATACCACTGACATTAAGTATAATGGAACAATAACTATTTATGGTTTCTCTGTGAATTCTGGTAGTAAAACTGTGGGTGTGGTCACCGAAATAATAAATCTGCATTTCTTATCTGGAAAACAAAACAATTATAGTCATTTTCTGCTATTACAAGCAATTGTCTTTAATTACGTCAATAAATTACTTCATTGTCTGAAAAAGACAGGATGTCAGTGTGAATAGCATTGGTTTGGCAGCCCCAAATTACCAACAACCATCAAAATGGTGCATGCTCTCTCTCTTCCCTTCCCCAAAGAGAGGATCTGAGCTTTCATAGAAGCTTGACTTTTACCTCAGTATTACACAAAAATTAAAAAATCGAAATTAAAGGAATCGGACAGACAATTTCCAAAATCCCAAGTGGTGTGATCACGTCTTTTAAGTTTGTTCTTTGCACCGTGCATATCTTTTAATTATCCATCATTTCACAGTTTGACCCACTCTTTCTAGCAACTCATTTCTCGTGTGACTCCAATTTACACCAAAGGTAAATGGCAATATAATGGAAACAATGGTACTGCACAAACAACCTATTATTTGACAATAATTCTGCATATGGCCATGCAAGGATGCCTTTACAGCATCAGCCAATTACTGGCAAATTTCTTGCTTTTGCAGGGTTTCAAAAAAATGAAAAGAAAAAAAAAATCTACAAAAATGATTAAAAAATTTTTTAAAATCAAATATAGCGATGACCCACTACCATTATTACTGTGAGTATATTATAGGTCAGCTCTTGCCATGAAAATCAAACTAATGACCTTTTGTGACAGTAAGACTGTAACACTTAAATTATACATTTTGACTCCTTTATGTAAACTTGGGCATCAATAACTGGTTGAACTCTTTGACCTTGTGTTTGTAATTCTGTAATTCCATGTATTCCAATAAATTTTTATAATTTACAAATTTTGGAGTATGATTTCAACCACAAAGATCATATTTCCCATTTTTTTTCAACAGTTCATCCAGGATTTATCACTTAAGGACATTGTTTAAAAATGCATTAATTCTGAGCAATTTGGAAAGGTCTTCTCTCAAATGAGAGCTGTGACTGAGCATTCTAGTTAGTTGCAACATTTGGCTCTTTCCATTTCCACAGCTGTAAAAGATACGATTAAATTAACTCATCCACACGATTAAATTAACTCATCTTCCACATTGGCAGTGCAAAACAAAACCAGTAAATAGCTTCAGCTGGCAGAAGCAGAGTTAAGTAATTTCTGTATTTTACACAAGCCTTTATTTGACAAAAGTCTTTTTTTATGGCTGATACAGTATTAGGGGTCTTCTCACTTTCATCTGTGGATTTCTTTTCCCAAAATCTTTGTCTGAGTTGGGCTTGCTCAAATTAAAGTCAGGGCTGCTGTTACATTTCTGTGTGATGCCTCCTTTTCATCCACCTTTATATGTTAAGGGAATCAGCAATATTTTCACCATTATCATTATTCCTTTACTTTTAAGCAGAAGGCCAACAGCATAATCTTCACACTAATCCATGAAATAGATGACAATTAATACATATGTGAGAAAAAGATGAAGAATTTTCATTCTTCTGCTTACTTGCCCCATTCAGCAAATAGTGCATTATTTCCTTTCATGATAATAACATTTCTTTGATCCCAGCAAAGAGATTTTTGAAAAAATAAGTTAGAAATAAATGTAGAATAACTAACTTACGTGGCCTCAATTACAAAATGACATTTACTGCAGTTCATCCATGACTAGGGAGTTTTAAAATGCACAGCATGCCATCTTCTGAAAGTCACCCAGCAGCATCTTCACAGGTATGCCACTCCTGCAGCTTTATGCATTATCTGCACTCTCATGCCTTGAACTCAGAGTGACTAATAACCTCAGCACAGCACATATTTTAAAAGAACACTGATGCTGAAGTTCGTGTTTATTCATTGACATTATAGGTGGCATATTTTATATGCTGCTTTTTAAGGAATGTTCAACCACTTGCACATTGTGCATAATTTCACGATCACCGCAGTCAAGTTCAGCTATGTGCTAGAATTTAATGTGTTGCACAGTTTTGTGAATCAGATTCAGAAAACAAGCATGACAGTTATGCTGTGCAGTTAATTTCTTAAGTCACATACTGAATAGGGATACAACTTCATATATTGCAAAGCGGAGAGACAGAAAAAGCCCCTTGGGGGTTTCCTAATATCATATATAAAAAATTATACCCAGAAAACAAAACAAAAAACCTCCTAGCAAAAGAAGAAAGGTGATACAGTTAAACATCATTACTGACAGATGCCAAAGAAGCTAGTCCAGCTAGATCTTTATGGAATCTAAATATTTAATTTGCCCTTTGATGAAATGTCAAGTAATCAAGTTATTCTGAAATCAAGTAGTCCCCTGAGGAGTAAGGTCTGCTTACTACCTAAGTATTTACTCAAACGAAACTGCCACCAATGCCACTGTTTCATTATCTGTCTGAATTTTGTGAAAATGGCAAGACACGAGAATGGCACTGTGTTACAAGTTTTCAGTACCAATCGTACACTGAATTACACACGAAGAGACCTTTGCAGCCAGCTGAAACAGTAATGAAGTTAACAGCACTCCTAACAGATATGGGACTTTGCCAGCAGAGTGTTTAATGAACATTCTGAGCTTTCATATAAATTCTGTCACAAGCTGCACCTCATTCACTGACATTACATCATTAAGAATTTTGTTTCAATTTGAATGTATTAATTACATTTATTAAGGAACTCTTTCAATATCTAAAAATTATCGACACTTAAAAAACATGTCTGCTTCCTCACATGTAATGATGTATATAGACTGTCACAGGAGGTGCCTATTCACCATTCTGCTTTGTGTGACAGCCTCACCTTGTGCCCCACAAGATCATGGAAAAGATCCTCCTGGAAGCTATGTCAAGGCATATGGATGACAGGGAGGTGATTAGAGACAGCCAACATGGCTTCACAAAGGGCAAATCATGCCTGGCAAATCTGGTGGCCTTCTACGATAGAGTGACTGCATTGGTGGACAACAGAAGAGCAACTGATGTCATCTACCTTGACTTCTCTAAGGCCTTTGACACGGTGCCACACAACATCTTTGCCTCTAAATTGGAGAGATATGGATCTGATGGATGGACCATTCCATGGATAAGGAATTGGCTGGACGGCCACATCCAAAAAGTTGCAGTCAACAGCTCAGTGTCCAAATGGAGATCAGTAACAAGTGGTATCCCTCAGGTGTCCGTTTCAGGACTGGTACTGCTCAATATCTTTACTGATGACATAGTGGGATTGAGTACACCCTCAGCATGTCTGTGGATTTCATCAAGCTGAGTGGTGCAGTTGATATGCCTGAGGGATGGGATGCCATCCAGAGGGACCTTGACAGGCTTGAGAAGCAGGCCAATGTGAACCTCATTAAATTCAACAAGGCCAAGTGCAAGATCCTGCACCTGGGTCAGGGCAATCACCAGTATCAGTACAGACTGGGGGGTGAATGTATTGAGAGCAGACCCGCAGAGAAGGACTTGGGGATACTGGTAGATTAAAAATCTGGTATGAGTCAGCAATGTGCACTCACAGCGCAAAAAGCCAATTGTATCCTGGGCTGCATAAAAAGAAGCGTGGCCAGCAGGCTGAGGGAGGTGATCCTCCTCCTCCTCCTCTACTCTGCTCTGGTGAGACCCCACCTGAAGTACTGCATTCAGTTCTGGGGTCCCCAGTACAGGAAAGACATGGACCTGTTAAAGTGGGTCCAGAGGAGGGCCACAAAAAAGATCGGAGGGCTGGAGCACCTCTCCTGTTAAGAAAGACTGAGAGTTGGGGTTGTTTACCCTGAAGAACAGAAGGCTCCAGGGAGACCTTACTGCAGGTTTTTAATACTTAAAGGGGGTTTATAAGAAAGATGGGGACTGACTTTTTACATGAGGGCCTGTAGTGACAGGACAAAGGACAGTAGTTTTAATCTGAAAGAGCGTAGATTTAGATTAGATATAAGGAAGAAACTCTTTACCAGGAGGGGGATAAGACACTGGAACAGGTTGCCTGGAGAAGTTGTGGATGTCCCAACCCTGGAAGCGCTCAAGGTCAGGCTGGATGGAGCTTTGAGCAACCTGATCTAAAGGAAGATATGCCCCCCCCCCACAGCAGGGGGGTTGGACTAATCTTTAAAGGTCCCTTCCAACCCAAACCATTCTGTGATTCTATGATAAAAGCAGTAGGCAACTCATTACAACTCACTGCATTCCATTCACTGCATCTGGTCAAGTTATCAGAACAAAAACTGGCAAAACAATGGATTGGGAAGCATCTACCTAAATACACAGCTCAGGTAAGAAAGAGTGGAAATAGCTTTGCACAATAGCACATTAAGCTTTACACTTGCTTCTGTTTTTCTTTATACTATTATTTAAAGAACAGTCACTTAATATAACCATTATAAAAAATATAATTACACAAAAATTTTATGACAATAAAATTGGAAATAAAGCCATGTAATAAGACCGATTTTGAAGTCCATATAGACTTATTCTTTCAACATCTATTTCTAACGCATTTTACAAGCCTTCCATTTCTCAAGGAAGACAGGCTCAACATTTACAAAATCACCTAATTGTCCTCCAAAAATGCCAAATATTCTTTAAAAGCACATTTCTTAAGAGTTTGGTCATTTCTGTCCAAAAATTACACAGCAAGATGATGTTACTGCCCCAAGGTGGATATTCTTCCCTTCTAAGAGGTGCATTCAAATAGATAATTATCTCTCAGACTTTATACGACAACCACATCTCCAAGATCGTGTCTCACTCTACTTGCTCAGAAGTTTGGGTACAACTGCCTGAGACCAACTACGATGGAAAAACAGTCAGCCTATCAACCTTCAGTAGCCCTCAGCTCCCATTAAAAGGTATGTGGTAATTCAGAGCCTATGAGTGGCCCTCAGCAGACAAGTTGGTGTCCACCAGTACTACAACAGAGTTCCCAGCAGTGACAGCAGTAGGGCTGTGATATTCCACTAGCTTTCATTACAGAAATCAGTGACATTAATTTGGCAAGAACTGAGTCTAGCATTGCAGTTAAACTGATGATACTGTTAATGAAATTCCACTAATTTATGTCCCACATGGCTACGTTGTACAAATTGGTTAATGTATGCATGATATACGTGTATACCTATACTCATAGTCCTGATAGCCACATGATGAAAGACAAAACCAGTTAATAAATTGCATTTATTATGCATCTTAAACCATCTGGAGTATGCTGTTCTTTCGAATTCTCTCTGCAGTTTTTAAGTCTTTAAATCACGTTCCCCCCCAGTCTGATTTGTCACAATGGTCCAATTTCAAAGGCAACTGGCCCACTTATTGTTAAAAACCTGCTTCTTGTGAAACTCTAAGCACGTATGAAATATCACAATATCGACATTTTCCTGGATGCTATTCTGTCTACATCAGTTAAAAGTGCAAACAGGAAAAAAAGTCAGCTACAGGTGGGAAAAAACCCTACTATTTCTCTAAAGACTGTAGATCTTAATTTTCCAACAGAAACACACCACTTGCCATTGCTCTGCCAAATACTGAGATACTTAATCACCTGGTAAGAAATATATTAATGCTAGAGATTTTCTAAACCTTTTAGAAATACTCTTCTGCTCTTTCCCCAGAATCTGGTAAGCTGGGGACTCGCTTCTGAAATAGCTTTGCTATCAAGTATGGCATATATAGGTTATAAAAACATAAAGGTTAATCATCACTTTTTTGAGTTAAGTTCACTAATGGGTTTGCCAAATTAACCAGACCAGAATTGTGTAAATATATAATTAAACCCCATTTTGTATTTGCATATTACCTGTCTCTTAAGAGTGTAATCATCCTCTGTTTTGGTGTTTTATATATTTACAAAGATACTCTAAAGTTTTGTCTTAAGAGAAAAATTGCATAGAATAAGAAAAAACTTCTGTGGTAACTTTGGGATCTTATAACTTGTAAATTAGTAATGAAAGAACTGAGATAAGTCTTTGGGAGTATATTTGAAGTTTTAATGAAAGAGTCAGATTACAAAAAGCCATAGTGGGAGTCTTATATGAGGAAGCTTTAAACTTAGTTGCAATGTATTAAAAAACAACATTCAAATAAATTATTTTTCACTGCAGTATGCCAAGTTTTTGGAGATAGAATTAAAATTGGGCTTTCATTTTAGACCAAGTAAAGCATAATATTAGACTATAAAATACTGTATATACTAGTGAGATCCAAATGCCCACGGTGTTGCAAAGAACATTTTCCCTCAGGCATTTGAAATTTAATGCTGCTTTAATATTCTCTGTTGGATATTGTTAGAATGGAATTTCAAATATTTCCTGCAATTTGAGTTAAAGATTACTGAATAATGCTGAGCAGCAAAAAATTTCTGAAGCATACATCTAAAGCTGGCATAGTAGCTTAATGTCCTGTTGTTTCTTGCTTTAGCAAAATTAATTTCTACAGTCTTCAACCATGAATTCAAGCACCACCTGGAGATACAAACCCATAATTTAACTGTGGTGTATTTCTAGCTCCCTTGACTAATATACTGAGGCTAGACCCTGGATGTCAGACAGCTATAAAAGGAAGAAACCATTTCATAGCAATACTTTATATTCTCCTAAGTCAGACAGCAGGCAACTTGAAAAACAGTATCCAGCCCATTATTGTAAATAAATGGGATTACCTGTCATGAAATAAATGTACTTGGTTTTGCCTATACTAAAAGTATATATTCTACTATATAGTCAAGAATAACATCTTTCCAATAGGACTCAAAATATTAAAAAAGCTTTTATCCAATTAAGATCCAACCTTTTCACCATACATGTGTTAGTGCATTACCATGGTTACTCAATACAGGTAAGGGTAGACTGCAAATTAAACCTAACAAAAAGGCATAGTTGTATCATTCTAGAGACAAACCAGAAAAAGACTAACTATAGTCATGATTCACTTTGCTCGATTACTTCATGGAGAAGCCTCCTTCATCCAAAGGTGCAGCTACTTTATTTTACATCATTTGCGTCCACAATATAAGTGGTCATGCTCCTGATTTTGTTCCATGGCCATAGTTCCCTTATCATTCATACGGGGCACATGCAGACTCAGTCCTTGGCTCTCTCCTACAGGAAGCCTGCCAATTCCCCTCAAAATGTCTTGGAACATTCCTTCAGACAGTATGACTACTGTGAGTTCAAATGAAGTAATTCCTCAACACCATCCCAGCCAGATAAGGCAACTCTAAATGCCTTCATGACACACCCAAAAGTTTTAAATATTGATCCTCAGTCTCATGTTGTAAGAAAACCATTCTCATGGGTTCCAACACAACCCTTGTCGACACTCTGAATTGAAAAACCAACAAAAATATATGTATGCATGTTTTGGAGCTGCAGGAAACTCAAAAGTTATGTAGCATGGGTATGGCCAATAGACTCCACACAGCTGGATTCATGGGCCTACACTTTCATTAAGAGACGGGGATAGTTTAGCCTTACAGTGTGCAACTGATTGAATATAAGCATGTGAAGAAATTGAGTACTTGTGTTTACCTGAGCAGAATGAATAAATACAATTTCTTCTTTCTTTCCTCAAGGATCAGTAAAAACACTGCATATGGACAGTACTATAGGCAACACTAAAGCCATCCATAGACTCTGCTGCTGCTTAAAAATAAATTTCGATAAGGTTTCCAAAAGCCAGCCAGATACCAAAATGAATCTGTGAAGCAGCAGAAAAACCTCCATACAGGAAACAAAGTGTTTAGTTTGCTCTTAAGCTTATTACTGATAAATTCATGTTTTAAAAATTATGTTTCACATATGAATAATGTCATTAGGATAAATTTACTAGTATTTTCCTTCTGTAAAGAGTTAGTTTTTAAACAATTAACTTCCAAAAGTCAACAGCATAAGACATCATTCTCCCTCCCCAGGTATTTCTATTGGCATCTTCTTTAAAATAACATACAATACTTGGGGAAAAAAAAACGGAGAAAAATTCATTCTGTATAATGGCAGCTATTAACAACTTAGTTCTGTGAAAATACAGAAACAAATACAAAAGGATATTGTAAAACAAGCTGAAGTATTTTAAGCAAACTGTGTGATCATAATTCATAGAAATAAACTTAACGAGAACAGCACTGGTAATTATGTGACAGCTTTGGCACGGAAGAGCATCCATTAGTCATTCTGACATGGAAAGGATGGATAAAGGAAGCAGATGGATTCACCCACCTGCACTGAGTCTACAAAAATGGAAGGTAATCATTATGGCTTGTAACTTCTCATATAAAAAGTTATTCCTTGATTATCAGGTTATGAACAAGTGCAAAAGAATGTCATTTAAGAGAAAAAGCAAACATTTATTTTCAGTAGAAGCTGTTTTGCCACTTGACTAAATGCTTACTTCATTTTAAAAAACTTACAAGGACATCAGCTTAATGTTTAAGTCTAGTTTTTGCTTCTAATTTTTTTTTTATTGTTGTAATGAATTAGCTTAAGATTACAAGGTTTGATTTTGTAGAACTTGAATTGTTACACAGGTCATTTCTTCCTTAGAATACCAACCTGCCTCTTCTGATTGGGCTTAAAACACATCAACACTTTTACTAGGTTTTATAAAACCAGAGGAAATGGAATGAAGAAGGACAATACCAAGATATTTAGATGTTCATAAAAAAGCAGATTTTCAATTACTCATATGCTTACAGCTAATGCATTAACCTGCTAGTTTTACTGAACAGGAACATATTAAAACAGGCTGGTACAATCTTCATTCAAATTTCTCAAAAAGAAGCATGCAATGCATATGCCACACTCCAAAAATCAAATGAACCGAGGAAACGTACCATTTATTGTGATCAATGCATAGGTGACATTATTTTTACATGAATTGCTAATCTAGCATTCTTGTTGCATTTTAATTGGGAAGTCACATTTCCCAAGGAAATTGCTTCATTTCTTTTATACAGTCTGCATGGAAAAAGGTATCTTTAGATGCACTTTAATGCAAGTGTTTCAAATAATTAACTAATTGAATCCATGATGTCCAGATTACAGACTGGCAGTTTTCGTCACAAATGTACATTTAGGTTCTAGGGTCTGGAAACCTGCTTAGCGGAACAGCCAGACAGCAAACATAGAAATACATTCTGTCATACTCATGCCATTCTCCTATTTGCAAAGGATACTTTTACTCCTCCCCTCTTTCCATTTCCCATCTCCCGAGGGTTTGCAAAAACCTCTACCACCTCAGTTCACCTACCATGGGAAGAAGTACCTAATTCACTCACAAGTTACAAGTCACAATCAACCTCCTCCACACATTGACATTAGTGAGTAGAAAATCCACACATTGTTGTCACAAAGTGTCTGTTCAACCATGAAAAAGACAGATTTGTGTTAAGGTAAAAATCCAGTAAGGCTATTTCTCATACACCAGGAACACAATTTTTCTGTTCTCTTTGTAATAATTCGGAGATCAACTTTGCTGAATTTACAGCCAATACACCAAAGTCTTTGTGCATGTGTGTGTGTGCTTTTTGGTTGTTTTGGTTTGTTTCGGGTTTTTTTAACAGCATTCTCTATACCCTGTACTTCTAAGAACTGTAAGAAAATCCTCCAAAAACGGTTCACAGATGGTAGATGATAATAGACCTTCCAGAATCTCTCAGCTTTGTCTACAGTGGGGTTGCTATTATCAAGCCACCGTGCTACCACAACGCCTAGTCAGTGATGGAGCCCTGCAATACCTGAACTGCACTCCAGGTACTGGAGGCCTACAAGCATCAGACCAAGCACTTGAGAATTACCTATGCACAGACAGCAAAGGAGGCCTTAACTGTTACAGTGTCCTCTGCCAAAAGTACAATAGGTGTTTGTACTATTAACCTACTTAGAAATAAGAAACAAAAAAACCCATTCTGGTCACAATTTTTATTAAGATTTGACTCATGAATAGTTCATAAAGATTGCTAACACATATTACAAGCATGCTATACATCATTTGTGTCTCTTCATAGTCAGTAGGCACATGAGGACAGAATGTTTTATGGCATCCTATCTACCTATTAAAAAACATACTAAAGGCTGTATAAGCAATTAATGAATCATTAATTACCTCTAATTATGTAAAAACCCAAGTAAACTAATATGAAGTGAAAATGAAGCCATAGGATAAAATGAAACCAGTTCCACAGAAGGTAAAATTTCTCTTTAAGAAAGAAAGTTTTCTGAACCACAGCAAAAAAAAAAAAAATCAGTTATAAACAGAATTTCTAGACACACAAGTTTCTTCGTACCATTTAGTGCCTATGCAGTATCACATAACTGAAGTTTAGAAAAGAACAGTGAAAAATTAGTTTTGGACATTAACACTAGGAACACAAAAAAACAAATCATGTATAAAAATATAAATTCTTAACAAAAATGTATCTATTTTCATTTTCTAAACTAAGATTTTAATTGTTCTGGCTTATATCTATGTCTTTATAATTTTTAAACTCTATTACAGATTTCTCACATACTTTTAAAAATAGCTTTTGATCCTCTTAATCTCATTTCAGTATTTTTTTTAATGCTTTACTTTATTTCTGAAAAATCCCTTATTATTATTCCCTTGGATCATAACCCAGAAGAGGCTTCCAAAACTGTTCCAATTCTACTATTATTTCTAGGATTGAAACCGGCCACTATATAGTTAATTTTTTTTACATAGTCTTAAACATTTTAAACATTAATTGTATCACACTGACTTAGCTACAAGAGACATCTTTTTGTATTGAAAATTGTAAGTAAATGCATGAGATAAAAGAAAAACTGTATTATACATGGAGACAATAAAAAGATAACTTCACAAATTATTTAAAATTAAATGTAAAAACTTACCTAAAAAAAATCATCAATTTCTATAGATGGCAATGAAGAAAAAGAAAATCCCATCCAAAATACAGTTAAAGAACACAGCCAGCTGTTAACAGAGAATAATTCATTTTAAAATATAAAAAAAAATTAAGAGAGACTTCTGGCAGACTACCCTTCAAAATTACTAGTTGCCTTGAAAAATAATACTTAATCCCCGCAAAATGGAGATTAAAACATCTTGAGTATTAAGTGTGTTGTTTAATTACACCAATTTCCAAGTAATTCAATATCTTTTGAGTGCAAAAACTGTAAAATGTATTTCAAGAATTAGCTGAGAGCCCAATCCACATGCACACTAAATTTCCATTACTTCTTTTGCACGTAATAGGTTTCCATTTATGCAGCTCTTTGGCTTAAAGCGCTACACAAAATACACAATATAATAAAACATGGGGGAAGCATTAAAGAATATTAAAAAATTACACCAACACCTTATGATCTCAAAAAAATATTGGCAACAGAAGACGCAAAATTGGCAAGAAAATTATGAGACAATAACAAACTGGAGGAAATCCGAAGGCTGTGACAAAGCTAACAGGAAAAAGAGCATTAAATTTAGAATGAAAATATCCAAAACTTTGGAAAGGTGGTAAGATTTATAAATCAGCAAAAATAAGTCAAATACACCACACTTCTTGAAGATAAAGAGCACAGATGTGGAAGACTGGTTTGCAGAAAGTCGAACAGTATACGTTTATAGATTCCTACAGCAACAACAGCCTGAAGACAGCGGCATGATTTAACAGCACGAGAAACACTACCAAGAACCAACACTTTCTACAACACCATAAAGGTTTCTATCCAGAAGCAAAGGATATATTTTAAAAACTAATAAACACCAGGAAAAGGAGTTGTAAAAACCAGATGGGGAGACAAAAACATCTCTCGTATTTTCGTACATTTACAGTTTGCTTGGAAGATACTAAAGCTTAACAAGTAGAAACAAAATTTAAGTTCAGTAAGAAGAAAATAGCAGAACTGTTAAGTTTTGCTAACTTTAAAAATTACACCACAATCATAAAAGGTGAAGCTTTAAGGTATCTTTAGTTAAATCAGCACAAAAGACAGTGTAGACAGTTTTAAACCAATTTAACTCTATCTCAGACTAATTATACTGGGAACAGATTTAATATAAACTGATATACATGTCTGAAAAACAAAAGCATTTACACATGGCTTTGCACCATATTCACTGCAAGTCACTTTCAACACAAGACATGCTGTTATCTTCAACCAGAAATAATACAAGGAGCACAAGCCTGGGCAAAAAATGAGTGAGAATGAAAACGGATGCTTACCTACAGAAGAAAGTTTGATTAGCTTAACTGAAATCCACTAAACCAATACAATCTGCTATGTTGACACACACAAAACAGTTTACAGCATGCTAAGATTGCTTTAGCTGAAAACTGATAATAAATCAATTTAAACTGAACCGATTATGCTGAGTGGAAATTACCTTATGCGGGTCCACATCAGGTTTTGTGTACATTTAAATGTTAAATAATCTTAAATAGTGTTAATTAAATTTGTACAATGTTTGGGTGAGAAAAAGGTTAGAGTCACTAGGGTAAAGCATCTTAGGACACTCTGGAATAATCTGACTGGAAAACAAGCTCCCTTCTACTTACCAAGCTTCTCTACATTTCACAGCAAGCCAGACCTCAGCTTTGCTTGCAGCTATTTGGCTTTCAAATTAATTCCCAGAAGGGAACTTAGGTACACTCTTCATCCATATTAAAAAGATACGGTTATTAATGGCTATAAATCAGTGTAGTTTGACATTTAAAATAAACCAAGTATGACTGTACCTTTTCAACTCTGACACTGCAGTTTTCTGTACTGCAGAAGCTGTCAGAGGTTCAGCTAAAGACTTGTTCAAGCCACAGGAAGTTTTGAGTTGTAGCATGAGCACGATTAGCAACAAGACTCGCTAAAAAGAGAACGCTTTGCATGACAAGCATAAATATTTATGTTTTACACCCACTGCCCTAAAGGAGTAACTTCTTATTTCTGTCTGAGGACTGAAGAAGAAATGGCATAAGTGTACGCACTGTTGAGATTGTTTGAAAAAAAACCAAAACAATCGACTATAAGGACTAGATTAAGATTTAAAACTAATCCTGCAGAAAAATATTCGGACAAATGAGACTTCACTAAAGACTTAACTAAATTACAGGGTTTGTCCAATAAGGAACCCTGTCAGGATCTGAGGAAAAAATAATCAACCGTGCCATCCAAGACTCTCTTTTATAGCATAACAACACAGTTTAAGAATCTGTGGGTTTTGCTGATGCATTTATTCCAATATCAGCCTTACTTTAGGCACAGACTGAAAGAGTTTACTCCAGCCAAGAATCCAAAATACAACTAGATTAAGTTTTATTTTTGTACAACAGATCACTAGTTTAGTCATGCTGTTTTAACAGCGGAATAGCACAGGTAAGCTCTGTTTTCCCTACTGCAAGTAAATAAAAGGAAAGGGCCAAGCGCAAGCTCACAGGATTTTGTAAAGTCTAAGTATAGCTATGCACCTTCTCCTGAAGGGCCGAAAGAAAGGTGACACAGGCAGCAGGGAGAGAGGAAGCGAGGAAAGAAACCCGGAGCCTGCACGGGAGCCAGAGGGAGCACCCGAGGGCAGCGGTTTTGAGCTCCCGGGACGCGAGGGTGCTCGCAGACAACTTCCCAGGAGGCCGGGCCTGAGAGAAAGCCGGGCAAGAGGCTGCGGCGCAGAGAAGGCAAAGGGAAGGCTCTGCCCGCCCTCACCGCGCCGGGGCTTGGCCTGACGAGAGGAGCTCCCTGCCTGCGCCCTCCCCCACCCCCGCCCGCCAGTCTCACTGAGGCGACGGGCGCTGCCCGGCGGGCGCAAGGTGGTGGAGGCCTGCGGGTAGCGCCCGGAAACGGCCCGGCCCCACCAGGATGCCCACCCCAGGGAAGGGTACGGCCAGGCCGCGCACCCGAACCCACCGAGCGCTCCGAGGAGAGGGGGAGAGGGGGCGAGGGGGGCGGGGCGGGGAGCGCTGCCGCCGCCAGCGCCAGGGTCTCTCTTGCCCGCTCGCGCCGCTGCCCGTGCCCCCCGTCACTTAGCAACCACCGAAGCACCGCCACCTGCGCACGCGCAGCAGCCACACACTCTCGCAGCGCTCGGCGTCCCCAGCCGGTGTCTCCACCCGTGCGCATGCGCCTCTCCGCCCACACCTGAGCAGAACGGGTGGAACGCCGGCCCTCGGCCTGGCGCATGCGTAAACCGAACGGCCCGCACTGCCGCAACCCCCTGCTCCTCATCTCCCACGAGCGCATGCGCCACGAAGGGCGCCGCCTGCTGTCCCCTAGCGGCTTTCAGCAGAGCTGCTCTTGGGCCACCGCTCTGCGCTTCAATGAATGGGGCAAGGAGGGGGGCGGGTAACTGCTGCCACGCCGCCAATAGCGTCCGGGGGCGAGGCGGGCGTGCCCCGAGGCACGCTGGGAGTTGTAGTTCTCCCCGCCCACTAAGCTCCGCGGGGCGGCGGGAGCCGCGACTACAGTCCCCAGACAGCCTCGCGGGGCGGCCGCGCCCCGCCCCTCCGCCGTACCTTAGCGCAGCGGTGTCGCGGCTGTAGTCGCGCTGTAGAGGTGACCTCGAGGCTGCCGGGCCCGCCGCTCCTCTCAGCTATGGTGGGTACCCCTCCCCGGGCCGGGGAGCGCTCCCTTTAGGCGCCGGTTGGGGCGGGGTGGTGGCGGGCTGCGCCCCCTCGGCGGGGCGGTTGGGGCAGGGGGCTCCCGTCAGGTGGAGGTGGCTGCGAAATGGCGCCGGCTCCCCCCTGCCCTCCTCGCTGGGCGGCCCCTGCTGCCGGGCTGCCCGCGCCGCCACAAGGCCCCGGGGGGTGACTTGAAGGTGCTCTTGGCACCCGGTAGGAAACGGGCCTGTCTCGCCTCAGCCCCCGCGGAGGCCCCGCCAGGGTGACCTTCTTCCAGCCCGGGGGCTTGGGGTTCGGTGTCGGCCCCTGCACTGCCAGCCTAGCATCGTCTCTGCCTCCTCTTCACTGGCGTGCGGGGGAGGTCGGCTTGTGGTCCCGCTGGGGTCACCCCGGCGGAGCGGAGCGAGCCTCCCGGGCCTGCTGCTGGCCCTTCAGCAGCTGAATCGCGCCGTGTCCTAAAGCCGGTGCCTCGCTGTGCCCCGTGGCTGGCGACATTACCTTCGAGAAGATGGGGATGCCTGCTCCTGCATTTCATGAGACATTAAAGGTTTTGGGTGCAGTTCTGTGTTAGCTCAAGGGGAGATGCCTGTAAAATGTTTTCCTCTCTTGTTTGATTCCTGCTTGCTGTCAAAAATCCAACTATTCGTGTAGGCTCTCCAAATTGTCAAGGAGTCCTAGTTCTTGTCCCGAGGTTACACAGGTGGAGTGCTTTGCTTTTCTGTGGCGCATATATATATGCACACACACAAACTTGCACAGAGACCTTGCTTTCCTTTATAATGATGAAAAATCTCCATGTTTTTCTAGACTTTATACCCTGTTATTCAAACCTTTTCTTTTGGTACTTTGCTATAGAAAAGATGCTTGTGTGCTCTAAAATGTGGCTTATTATTTCAGTTATATGCTAAAAAATACTGAAATCTGTAAACTTCATCTATCCTAATTTTCCACTCTTATTTCTATTCAAAGTATGGAGTCTTAGGCGTGACCACAAGGCAGCGAGTTTTACTTTGTATTTAAGCTTTCAAAACATTGGCTGCCTTGAATTTGCTGGTCTCCAGGAGAACCGCTATTTGAAACTTACTTTGATGCCCAGACTTTTTAGAATGTCACTGGTTTTTGTCTTACTTTCATTATTCTAATTATGCATTTGGCCTTGGGCAAAGGCTTTAAACTTCTGAAACAAAATCATATGTCTATGGATGCAACTGCTATTAACTAAATGAAATGGAAAAGGTTTTTAAGGGCACCTGTCTCAAGGTCATTTCTTAAGGAAAGAATTCCTTTGGAATTCAGTCTATGAACCACAGTGCTGCTGGGCTTGCTAAAGTGCACAACTGTCTTGACGATATTTTCTACCACACTTCCAAATACCTTTATTGTCACTGCAACTCTGCCTCAAAGAGGGGGGAACAAAAGGAAAGTTTGTTAGGCAGGCTTTAGACTTTTGAGGAGATACAGTTTAATTTAATGCTTAAAGCGTTCTTGTCAAGCAAGGTGGGATAGCTTAGTTGGCTTTAATATTCAGGAATAACATTAGTTTGATATTTTCAGACAGTTAAGTTTATCAGTAATAATGTTTATAGAGGTCTTTTTATAACTGTTAGTTATAACAGTTATAAAACTTTTTATAACTGTTAGTTATAAAAAGTAATGCAAAGTCCATCACTTGTGTAGACAAAGCATAGATTTTTCTTGTTCCTACATTTGATAGATTGTGGGTTATTTCATATTACACTTTTGTAACCTCCAGAATAACTTTTGCTGTATAGTGCTATTTTTGCTGTATGGCACTAATATTTTAGGTCTGCTAGTATCAGCAATAATCACAGAGATAATTTAGGCACTGAGTTCTTAATCCGAGGGGGGGGGGGGCATTAAGCCCACAGCTTCCTCATTTGATATGGGAAGCTATACTTTTATCTGTGATAATTTAGGAGGGGGAGAAATTCTACATGTTTGCTGAATTAGAGGGAGAAGGGTATCTGGGGATGCAATGTTCACTTTTTTTCTTCCTTTGTATTGTTATCTTAACTATACATCAGCTGTATGTGAAGTGGGGAAGGCTTTGAAACTAGATAGTTCAGTTAGATGTCATTTAATTTGTCCTCTAGTTCTTATATATCTGAGAATGAGTAAAGGTCACCTCTGTAGTTACCACAGTGTGAAAGTATATTCTTATCGAAGCCCAGTGCAGGAGCCAAGTCACAGATTAAAGTGCCTGAACATGAATGTGTGAAGCCTACAACTTCTGTTGGGGAGCTACTCATTTCTCTAAACATCCAACCTCCAAAAGTAGCCTCAGATGCTCAGTGATACCGATTTTTGTATGTGATGTGAGTTTTCCTGGGAGAGTTAACTATATTTTGTAAGAAGCATAACATTTTTGGCTTGTTAATTTAGCTCCTGGAATGAAGAGGGAGCATGAAAATTTCTTTCATACTAATTGCTAAACTGGTGCAGGGGCAAGGGGGTTCAGGGAAAGCTTGTATGTGAATCCAATGTACTGAAGGCTTGGAGAGAAAAAAAACAAGTAGGCAGTACTCCTCACTTTATTTTAGCTTATGTTTCTTCTTCCCTCCTCCAGACCAAAATGGGGGGAAAACAGGAAGGATGGTACTAAGCAAACATAATTTTTTTGAGAGGGTGGAGCTGAGTCATAACTGAAGGATTTTGGTTTTTAACAAGGCTAAATGTTAAGTCTGTCTTAATTTTTTTTTTTTACTATCTCTTACCTTTTTATCTTCCACGCCTTCCCTCTCCTGTTGCTATGCTAAATACTCACTGTAATACTAGTGGATAGATTGACATTTTTCATGTTTAAATTGGATTAGCATATAAAAAAATTCTCGTTGACATCCCCCTTTTGTAACACTACTTTAGATTGGCTCACAGGTTGCAAAGGAGAAAGAGTCTGACTTCTTAAAATCTTTGTTCCATTCACTGGAAATTCAGAAATCAATTCACCATTGATTTCAGATACCATGTAATTCAAAGAAAATGTGTTCTGGAGTAGCATGCTGTATTGGGTCTGCGTGGCAAGGTTTTGGTAGCAGGGGGGCTACAGGGGTGGCTTCTGTGAGAAGCTGCTAGAAGTTTCCCCTGTGTCCGATAGAGCCAATGCCAGCTGGCTCCAAGAGGGACCCGCCGCTGGCCAAGCCCATCAGTAACGGTGGTAGCACCTCTGGGATAACATATTTAAGAAGGGGGGAAAAAAACTGCACAACTGCAGCCAGAGAGAGGAGTGAGAATATGTAAGAGGAACAACTCTGGAGACACCAAGGTCAGTGAAGAAGGAGGGGAAGATGTGTTCCAGGCGCCACAGCAGATATCCACCTGCAGCCCCTGGTGCAGACCATGGTGAAGCAGATATCCACCTCCAGCCCATGGAGGTCCATGGTGAAGCAGATATCCACCTCCAGCCCATGGAGGTTAACGGTGAAGCAGATATCCACCTGCAGCCCACGGAAGACCCCATGCCGGAGCAGGTGGATGCCCAAAGGAGGCTGGGACCCCGTGGGAAGCTCATGCTGGAGCAGGCTCCTGGCAGGACCTGTGGACCCATGGAGAGAGGAGCCCACGCTGGAGCAGGTTTGCTGGCAGGACTTGTGACCCCGTAGGGGACTCATGCTGGAGCAGTCTGTTCCTGAAGGACTGCACCCCGTGGAAGGGACCCACGCTGGAGCAGTTCGTGAAGAACTGCAGCCTGTGGGAAGGACTCATGTTGGAGAAGGTTGTGGAGGACTGTCTCCCATGGGAGGGACCCCACACTGGAACAGGGGAAGACTGTGAGGAGTCCTCCCCCTGAGGAGGAAGGAGCAGCAGAGATGTGTGATGAACTGACTGCAGCCCCCATTCCCCATCCCTGTGCCGCTGCGAGGGAGGAGGTAGAGAAATCAGGAGTGAAGTTAAGCCCAGGAAGAAGGGAGGGGTGGGGGGAAGGTGTTTCAAGATTTAGTTTCTATTTCTCATTACCCTATGCTGATTTGATTGGTAATAAACTAAACTAATTTCCCCAAGTGGAGTCTGTTTTGCCCATGACAGTAATTGGTGAGTGATTTCCCTGCCCTTATCTTGACCCATGAGCCTTTTGTTATATTTTCTCTCCCCTGTCCAGTTGAGGAGGGGAGTGACAGAGCAGCTTTGGTGGGCACCTGGCATCCAGTCAGGGTCAACCCACCACACACGCTTAGCACAGGATAACTTTTTATATGCTGCTAATATGGGATTTTACCAGGCAAAGGTTTTACAGCACAGTAATTTTCCAGTACTTATTTTCCTAACATGATTAGCTGCCTTAAAAGAGTGTTCATTGTTCCCTTTATGTAAATAAAATGTAGATTCTTCTTAAAAACATGCTGAAAAGTTGGCTTTAAAATCTGATACGCATCTTAATCTGTGCTGCACGTCATCATTCAGACATTATGGTACATTTGGATGGTATAACTTCTCTACTCAAGAATAGTGTACCCAAATTAGTTTTGATATTTAAACCAACAATAATTGATTCTCTGCTCTCCTTCCCCCTCCTCATCAAGTTTTGATGAGGTTTGAGGGTTGAGACTTGCCCTAGGACAAGTTCAAAATAAAATAATGCAGTTCAACAGCATGACTGGTAGCCATTTAACCAAATATTTAAAGAATCATTCCCATAATTAAGGCAAAAACATTTTCAGGTCTAAATCTGCGAGTTCAGTAGTTCAACTTCATCACTTATGCTCTCATTTTATCTTGCACGTGATAAAATGGGGTAGATGGCCTCATTTTTATAGTTATCTAATGCTAGCTTGATGCAGCTGTGCTTGGCTGCTCACTTCTGCAGAGAGAATACACTCAATCTCAAAATGGTTTTCCTATAAATATCGATGACAGGAATGTTGGTTAGAAAGGATCTCTAGAGGTCAGCCAGTCTGACTTCTTTCTTGCTCTGAGTCTGGAGGTTGTGTAGTCCAGCCTGATAGCAAGGCATTTGCCACTGCTAAATCAGGTCATACATGTTTTCATCTGGGTCTTGAAAACCACCAAGGATGAAGGTTGCACAGACTGTCTGGGTACCCTGTTCCAGTGCAGCAATACCACCCTAATCAGGAATTTTTCTCTTAATTTGTAGCGGTTGCCCCATGTTCTGCCATCTGCCGCTACTGAGAGGTGTTTGGCAGTGTTATTGTTGTAACCTTTCTTGAAGTAGTAGGCTGCTGTTAGATCACCCCTTGTCCTCTGCCTTTCCAGACTACACCCACCTCCCTCAGCCTCATCTCATAGGACCTGAACTCTGAGCCCCAGCCATCTGAGTAATGCTTGCCTGAACCATCTTTAGTTTTTCAACATCCCTCTAAAACTCAGGGTCCCAAAATTGGACTCGGTATTCCAGCTGCAACCACCAGCACTAAGGGAAATGCCAGCCTTTGCTCTGCAAGCTATGCTTTTCATAATGTAGCCCAGTATGCAATTAAATCACTTCAGACATAATTGAATGTGGAAGATATTTTGTCCATAATTCAAATGATCATCTTTTAATTATTTGAAGAAGTGGGCATGGGATTCCAGCAGGCTGGTTGAAGTCTGCTTGTTCCTGTCCTAGCACAGTCTGCCCCAGCTCTATTGCCTCTAGGGAAAAAGGGAGATACAAAAAACAGGCTTACAAAAGTCTGGGTTATGAATGTCCTCTGGCATGTTTTCCCTTTTCAATATTAAATAACCTCTGGAGTTCCCCAGGTCCTGGTTCTGCTTAACAAAATGGACTTTTGCTATAGAGTAACCCTTTTTTTTTTTTTTCCTATTTGCAATATAGCAATGTATTTGGAGTCTTCTCCCAGTCTTTTGGAGTTTTGAGTCAGTTTGACAATGGACAGTTGTATTATGGATATTAGTGTCTGTATTTGTCCATAATGTAGCTTTTGTCTGTGGATTTGTTAAATTGCTGCATAACAGTTTAGTGAGGCAGTAGCTTTAAGTCCACTAGATTCCTTGGTTTCTGGCATTCAATAAGTCTTTGGTTGCAAGTAAGCGTTCAAAATGGAAGCGTTTAATGGAAACAGCCCTAAAAATTGAAAGCATCTGAAAACTGGTGAAGTGTGGCGGCTTGTAAAACTTCTGTAGTAAGTTTGAAGTATGAATGGGTAATCTAATGAGTGGGTACATGCTGTAACATGTTATGCTAAAAAGACAACATTGTTAAAAGGAATACAAAGTTTTTCAAATAGGTTGTCATTCCTGGCATTTTGGAAGCTCTTCCAGGAACAATTCTTGGGGATATTTTTGCAAGTGTGGTCTGTTTGTGTAAAAGCAAGCAGAGAAACAGCTGGTGGTTCTAGCAAAACAGAAGTGTGATCTCAGGAGCTGGCTCTGATCCACATTTAGGTATGTGCTTTCATCCAGGTTAAATAGTCATAACCTTATTTCTGTAGTGACTGTTAATTTTTACCGCTCTCGGATAGTGTGAGCCTGCACTATATAGCTGTGGGTAAGTCTCCGTAACTTTCTTGCAGGGTGAACCTATCAGAGTCCTGGTGACTGGAGCTGCCGGGCAGATTGCCTACTCGCTGCTCTACAGCATCGCCAAGGGAGATGTCTTTGGCAAAGAACAGGTAGCTCTTACGCTGAATTATTACTTGTCTCTGCTGCACAGTAATGAATAAGCTAATGTAAGAACTGCAGTCAGTGAGACTTGTTTTCTTGTAGACGCTCAGAATGGTTTACCAGTATGTAAGTACTTTATTCTTTAAGTGGTGAAAATTGAGTCCTGCTCTGTTATGCAGGCTTTCAGTTGTTGGTTGTGCTGAAGTTTTTCAGTTTTCTGTAAATGGATTTTAAGTCTTGCACAAGATAGCACTTTCTAGCAGATAAGACAAATTCATTTTCAAAACAGATTACATGCCACTTGCACTAAACCATTACTTTCTTTACAGCCTCTTGTTCTTGTGCTGCTGGATATCACCCCCATGATGACTGTATTGGAAGGTGTAGTGATGGAGCTGCAGGACTGTGCTCTGCCGCTGCTGAGAGGTGGCCAAAAGAAATTTTTCTTACACCTACAAGAAGTTCTAGTACAACTATTGCATTTATGAGTTCCTGTAGCTGGCAGGAAGTTAAGCAGAAGAAAATATTAGATGATCCTTTCTTGGTTTTATATTTTGTGGAAGATAAGTTCATTTAACTTAGGCTGTAAGCTAGGAAGAATGTCATCAAATGAGTTTTGTGTAAAGAAATGACTACGCAGATACCTGGGTTTTGGTTTATATCATCTAATCCTGGGTTGTTAGCATGTGCAACAAATTGTCAAATACTTGTGCATTTATGCATTGTATTCTGGCCTAGTGGTAAAATAACAATGAATCTTTAGATACGCTTACATGCCTTTACTAAGTAAAAAAATTCTAGTCTTTAGAAATATCTTCTGCAAAAAGACACAAACTGAAAAACTGCTCATCAGGTCATGTAAACAAGTTAAGTTCTGATAAATCTAAACAAGCAGAAGAAAGGGAGCCAGTAGATGCTACTGTAATTATTACAGTACTTAAAAAAATGTGTAGCTACCAGCTCTTGTACTTGTACAAATCAAACCTTCTTCAGTTCGAATTGTTAAAGGGAGAGGAAAACTTCATTTGTGTTGATACTTGCCACTAAGAATTTTTTTGTAAAGATAAAGATGTAAAGATTAAAAAAAATGTGAAGAACAGCATATATGCATACATGTGTATAATATGTATATATATTTAGAGACACACACATGAAAGTTATCTTTTGACATAGATTTCTCCTGTGTTTTCAGAATTTGTATCTAAAGCTTTAGATAAATATTTGAGTATAAATACTTGCCAGTAAACAGTTTCTAATCTGTGGCGTTGGGGCCAAATGACTATACTTATATTTTTGGAAGGGGAAGGTGGTGGTGTTGTCAAATCAGATTGTATACTATTTATGAACCAAAGAATATTCCTGTTAACACTTTGCCATGAGTATTTATGTTTGATTTTTTTTTTTTTCCCCGTTTCCTTTTTTTAGAGGTCATTCCAACAGACAAGGAGGAAGTTGCATTCAAAGACCTTGACATAGCAATTCTGGTTGGCTCCATGCCAAGGAGAGAGGGCATGGAGAGGAAGGATTTACTCAAAGCAAATGTGAAAATTTTCAAGTCTCAGGGTGCAGCCTTAGACAAGTATGCCAAAAAGACTGTCAAGGTGAATATAGAAACTGAATTTAAACTCTGAGTTATGTAGAGCTCTAAATACATTGTAGAATGATATTGCACAAGCAGGAGCCTATTCAGTGCAGGCATTCCTTTCCTTAAGTCCTGGAAAATATGCCACAGTCAAGGTTAGATGAGATATACTATATTAAATAGGTAGATGATTTAGTCCTTAATTTGTTCAGTGGAAACAGTAAGTCTTACATTGTATTGCTGTAGTCCACACATACTCTGAACTGGTTACCAGCAATTTAAAAAAATCTAAAAATCTATATTAAAAAAAAGTAGTCTTCTGCTTGTTATCTCTTCTCTGGGAGAACTAAATTATCTACATGCAGCTGCCTACTTCATATCCATCTGTGGCTTTAACATAATGACCCTTCAGTATCAGTATGGAATTACAGTTGCACAAAAAATCGGCTTTATTTAGGTTGTTTGCATCTTGGTCTTTGGAGCATTGGAAGCTTTTAATTGTTCTCTCTCAGATTCCTTCAGCACAGTTAATGGGATCATGTGGCCGCTCTCCTATTGCTCTTAATCTCAGACCCAGACTCCGACTGTGCTTTGTAACCGACTTTTTAATGTCTCCTTCCTCTGCTGATGAACTTCCTACTGCTTCTAAAGACTTGTTTGCTTCTTTATACAGTTGGAATAAACACTATCAATATAACTATTGCAGAGTAACGGAAAATTTACTGAACTCACTTTCAAAAGGGCAAATACAAAGGGAGGTTTGCAGATCAGCTTGTGTGATTGAGAGTATATGGAGCTTGACATTAATCATTTGAGGCATATTGGTAGATGAAGGATGAATAAAAATCAGTTTTCCATAGTAATAAATTGATCTAAGTTCGGGCAATATTTTACTTCTAAATGCCTATCAACATTGAGATAAGTAACTGTTCTGGCTTTCTTAATTATAAAGCAATTATATAAAGCAGTGGCAGGCAGTCTAGGAACCGTTTAAAAGGTGATGGTGAATTCACTGTGGGGTGACTAGTTATGTATGTATCATGCTTTCCCTGTACCTAGTAGCATGGGGTTTGAAGCCAGGCTGTGGGTCAGTGTGCAGATCTCCCTAGAAGTCTTGTTCTCTTTCACATTTGAATGTCAAATTATAAAGAAGGTACCTAGCTAGAATATATTTTTCTGTGCAGTTATAAAAGACTCGGTGACTATGAACAACACACATATAAAAACGTGTTGAAGACAATCAAGAGATTCAGAAAACTTAACTTTCTGATAGTTTCTTTGAAGGCAAAGCCATGTATTTCATTTGAGGGAGCTGTTTTGCAAAAATAGCTTATTCATCTTTCCACATTCCCCTTCCCCTTTTTCATTTTTAGGTTGTGGTAGTTGGGAATCCAGCAAATACTAACTGCCTGATTGCATCAAAGTCAGCCCCATCAATACCAAAGGAAAACTTCAGCTGCTTAACTCGTTTGGATCACAACAGAGCTAAATCTCAGGTAAAAAGGGCCTATTCAAAGTAGAATACTTGCTGTTGTATCTGCTAAATACAAACAGAGCAATGCTTTCAAAGAAGCCTTTGAACTGAGAGGCTGAAGTTAATACAATGGACATCTTTAATTTCTGATTAGATTGCTCTGAAACTTGGTGTGACTGCTAATGATGTGAAGAATGTCATCATCTGGGGCAACCACTCCTCCACTCAATATCCAGATGTTAACCATGCGAAGGTAAACGTGAAAGGAAAGGAAGTTGGAGTTTATGAAGCTATTAAAGATGACAGCTGGCTGAAGGGAGACTTTATCCTGGTAAGATCTTGGGGCTTTTTTAAAATGGTCATTCTGTGCTTCTGCTTTCTCCTAACCTCATATGAAATTGTAAACTATGTAAATGGCTGACTGGAGCAGCTCTTCTTATCTCACTGGAATAAGTCATCTTCAGATAGCTTGTCTCTATCAGCTATTTGCTTTTGAAAAATTTAAGGCATTATGAAACTTATGTAAATACTACTAGAAAAAACCATTTGGAGTGCTAAAGTGATTTAACAGAAATAACTTTGATCATAGCTTAAGTGCAACTCATCTGGCACACAAGCATCATTCACAGTTCACTGTGGTGACTTTTTTGGGCATCTTTGTAGATGAAGTAGGATGATCTTCCATTTGCTGTTCCTCACCCACCAAAAAAAGCCCAGCAGCCTGCCCACTGCACATGCATGCACACACACACTTTCCAAATCTGAATCTGTGGCCTTGTCAGCAGCATTTCTGAAAAGTAATCTGAAGAATCTAGAAAACACCTGCAAATGTCTTAATGTAGGGTAGTAATAAATAATAATAATGTGGGGTAGTAAAACAAAATAATGGTATTAATTGATCAAGAGCACAGGCTACCTAAATGCAATATAAAGTGAAACAAGGATTACTAAAGCCCTTAATGAATGTGATTCCAAGTAGCTGTACTTTGCTTGGTATTGCAATGTTACTGGCATGCTGACAGCCAGGTACTAATCTTAGCCAAGGCACCTTTAGTTTGGGACTGGGGATGTGTTTTGTCATACAACCGTGCTCTGTCCTATCTTGGTTTTGGATATAGCTTATTCCAGTTCATGCTTGTTGCTACAGAATAAATGATTGTATGCTGGCAACCAAAGTTCATGAGCCAGAATGTAAGCAGAAACCTGTCCTTGTCCTTGATCCTGCTGTATCTTACGTGGCCAAGGCAGGATATTGGTTTGGCCTTCTAGGTATATTGTAATGCTGGTCTAAGCTAGAATGCTTTGCCTAAGATAAGGAGATTTTGTAATTCCTGCTTTGTAGACTGGTTGGCATACAGCCTCACCAAAACTTATTAAAAGAAAAAAAGTAAGATTTAAGAAGCTATTCTAATTCCAAGAATTGCAAGTCTTAAGTACAAAATTTCTAAATATAAACTTGAGTATAGGGAGGTGGTTTCAGCTATCTTCAGAATTAAATTAATTTTATGCATTAAATATTGTAGGATTGAGACCAGCAAGTAGTTCACATTGGTATTCAGCAAAAAAAACTTAATTCCCAGTGTTGCTCTGAGACATCTGTTACTGTTGATGTACATGAAGTCTCTTGGTGGTAAAAGCTTGAAATGTCTGATTGGTATGAAAGACGTTAGTGGGCTGCTAGCTCTAAAGCAGGTACTACGAAATGAGCCAGCCTCTGAAATATTCCATTATGTTCTTGTCTTGGCAAATCTCTTCTAGATTGTATTTCTGGATTGTACACCATGTTCATTTAGTGATAGAACTGTATCTTGCCTGATGAAATTAAATAATGCTGGTAAGGCGGTCTTTCCTTATGGCATTTACTAACAGTGTTTAGACCAAGCCAAAATTTTGCTGCTTTACAGCTTAGGGGTTTTTCTTAATTGCAGACTGTTCAGCAACGTGGAGCAGCTGTTATTAAGGCTAGGAAGTTGTCCAGTGCGATGTCAGCTGCCAAAGCTATCTGTGATCATGTGAGGGACATCTGGTTTGGCACTCCAGTGGTAAGATGTTGCTCTTGAGTAAGTGCTTGTTTGCCTAATGCTTTGATTACATGCTGGTGTCTTTGACCTCAAGTGTATATGTGTGTTGAGAGGGGGCAGAATGTGTCTTTTTCTGGAATAAAGTGTGTCATTGCTTCTAGCAGTAAAAAATGTATTTATCCCTTCCTCTTCTGTTTTTAGGGGGAATTTGTTTCCATGGGAGTAATTTCTGATGGCAATTCTTATGGTGTTCCTGAAGACTTGCTATATTCATTCCCTGTTGTGATCAAGGTATTTGCCCATATTTAAATCTAAGTATCTTCTGCAAGACCTAGTTGAACTGTTGTATGAGCTAGTTAACAGCCATGCTTTTAGTGTGGGACTGCAGTTGCTGGGACATGGGGGTTTTAGCAGTCTTTCACAGACCAGACCATTATTCACCATTTTGTACTAGTTGTCAAATCAGTACTGATAGAAAAGTAGAATCTTACATGACTAGCCTGTGCTGGTTGTGTTCCTTATCTGAAAACAAAATTAACTTCTGCACGATGTGTTTTTTAAGGCCATAAACTTCATTTCTTATGCTGCAGTTTCCTTTGTGCAGACTGAATAAAGCTTGTTCTCATATGGAGGGGCTTTTTGTTTGTTTTCAAACAGGACAAGACCTGGAAGTTTGTTGAGGGTCTTCCTATTAATGATTTTTCTCGTGAGAAGATGGATCTGACTGCTAAGGAGTTAACTGAAGAGAAGGAGACTGCTGTGGAATTCCTCTCCAGTGCATGACTAGGTGATGAGGAAATACAAAATAATTTCAGAGTGGAAGAATCTAAAAGTCGTCTCTAAGTCTGCTACCAAACACTATTACTGTATTCAAGTCAACTGTCTGTGGCAATTGTGCATTTTAAAGTTAATCTGCTTACTGGTACTGTTGTGCCTATTGAGTTATTAGCAAAAAGATTATTAAAGAAGTAAAACTAGTTTGTTGACCAGACTTTGTTCAATACTAGTTGCTTTCTGTGTATGATACAGAATAACTGTCTGCCTTGGCCTTGGCTACTAACGCACAATCTGAGTTTTGATTAGAATTTGGCAGTATTGGAACACTCCTAGTCCATGATCACTTCAGCATCCTATGGCTCAACTGAGAATGAAATTAGAATGCCAATAGTTCTCCTTGAACCAGTAGTTCAGTGACTTAAGTCTATCACTGGACAGACTCCAAGTATGTACTGTTCACTCTGGTTATGCTTACAATGTTTGTCAATAGAAATATTAAGAGATGCTTAATCACATAATGGCTGAAAGTAGTCTGTTGCACTTTATTTGCATGTTTTAGTTATGTAAATAGCAGAATTTGATAGTACAACATAAAAAAAACCCCTGAAGGCCTATTTTAAGAAACTGAGGGGAAGCTAGTTTTAAGAAGCTTTATTGATGACTAGCACTTCCATTTGTCTTTCCCAGGCAAAATTGCTTTATCTCAACATCAGACACAAAAGCCTAAAGGCAGATTTGTACTCCAGCACTACAGTTCGAAAGCAGTGTTGGTACTGTAGCTTGGTACTAATTTGATTGTAGCTTGAAAGCCTTTTGTCCCAGGAGACAAGGCCTCACTTGGTTAAGTCTGAGTGAGGGCAATATACTTGCTTGAGAATTTTTCTAGTGCAGCCTACAAACACTTCAGGAAGGTTCAAATATATTGTACTGTAAGTATTCCTTTGCAAACACACAGGTGGATGTTGCTGTAACTCTTCTAGACTCATGCTTTATCTGTTGCTACTGTAGTAACCCACCTTATGTAGACTTAAGGGATTTAGACTAGGTTTGTTGTTCTGGGAGTTTCTTAGATGTACCTGTTCTGCTTGTTTTCTAAGCATCTTAAATACTTCCTGCCCTGTTTGCAGAGTGCAAACTCTCACAATAATGGGATTTTTCTCATACACAATGTATGCTAAGGTGTTGTCTGTCCTGTTCCAATATAAGTGTTTCTGCCTTGTACTAAAGTAAATCTCGGGTCTGTCATATCTGGAGTCATCTCATTTTCCTTTTTTGGTTTGTTGTCCTTAAATAAGGATTCAAGAAGTAGAACTGTTTTGACAAAAAAAAAGCTTAAACTGAATTCTAAGCAAATTGAATGGTTTCTTTGAGGATTTATCAACTAGAATATAAAATAAATCTGCAAACATCAATAATCTTATCCTTAAAAATAAGTCTGCTCTCAGAACATTACTGTAGCTATTAAGTACAGTGACAGTAATGCAACAAAGACTTACTGTACATAAATGGCTGAAAGGGAAAACAAGCATTTCAGAAAATGGGAACATCTGCTGCAGCACAGGCCAACTAGAGACAGGGTACAGTAAGTGAATTCCTTGAATGTTTATGAAGCAGCTGTTGCAAGAACTTATGCATTCTTGCAGTCTTAGGAATAGACAAGAAGTATATAGACCGTATTTTTTTCACTGTTTTTCCTCATTCCTCTAAACTGTTGGAGTTTAGCTGTGGAGAAATGATAAGAAGAAAGTTTCATACATCTGTTTTTTCACAACAGTTTGGGAACTTCTGCAGAAATTAGGGAGGTAAGGAAAGCTGCCAGTGTGATGACCGCCTTCTGGTGTTCCATACAAAGTCAGTAAAATCTCTTCAACATGAACCTGGGGACCAAAGGAATTCATTCCAGTAATTACCGTGCTACAGCTTATTTTAAGACAACGCGTTTTACAGTGAATGTTACAGGAGATGGCTACGGTGCACACTGTTGCTCTTTAGAAAGGCTACAGGCTAAGTAAAGAATGAGTACACAGCTGTGCCTGAAAACCATAAATAAGGCATGATAAATCCTGCTGGTTTGCACTATGTTTTGTGCCATACCTACAGAAACATCACAATGTAGGGAAGAAGCTTTAAAAAAAATCTGGAAGATCTGGCTCTTCAGGGTTTTTTGATGATTGTTTAAAGCAGCCTTCTCCAGGAGACAACTCGCTTCTTGTAAAGTGGTGCTTATAACACTTGGTGTATCAGAACAATTGCATAATTAACCTCAGTACTTGGTAGACTATCTCATGATATATTTACCTCCTCAAGTTAACACTTGAATCTACATTTGACTCCTCTCATATTATGACTTTTAAGCACTGTTTGTATTTCTTCCAGATTTCTGTGAAGCAATTCAACAGGAAATCTCTTATCTGCTCATTGACAACATACTTAACTACTGCCCCACTACTTATAAACTCTCAAACTAGCAAGTGGTGGATATTCTTTGTATTTGTGTTTCTGAACTGTTTTGTCTTCTGTTCTACTTTCTCCAGTTTTTCTCTTTATAGTTCTGAGAGTTTCCCTCCTGCTGTGGTTAGCTATCTTTTACTGTGGCTTGTGCTACTTTGTACAGTCTGCACTTTTTGCAGGGCGTTTTGCTCTTCCCTTAGTAGGTGGCATATGAAAATACACACATTAAAGTGAAAAGAGTAGCCATGTGCTTTTCCTTCTGCCTTTCACACTGTTATAGTTTTCTAGTACAAGAGGAAACTTGCACATTGCTACTCTAAGCTTACAGTATTAAGTACTTTGCTCTTCATTGAAATGTTTCTATTCTGTGATTTATTTATTTTTTTTGAGTGTTCATGGGCTGGAGGACATGATGTACTAGGTGAGGCTGAGAGACCTGTGTTTCTGCATCCTGGAGAAGGAAATACTCAGGAGATGTTGTCAATGACTACCTCATGGTAGGGCGCAGAGGAAGCAGAGCCAGGCTCAGTGGCGCACAGTGGAAGGTCAAGAAGCAATGGACACAAGTTGGAACACCAGAAACTGATTTATCAGATCTGAGGGTGATCAAATAATAAAGTAACCAGAGAGGTTGTGGAAGCTCCATCCTTGGACCTGGCCCTGAGCAACCAGAAATAGGTGAGCCCTGCGTTGAGCAGGAGCTTGCACTGAACAACTTCTATGTGATTGAAAGGCACCGAATATATTCACACCAACTGCATCTTTTAAACAATTCTAAATACATATCAAAAGTTATTCTTCAGTTAGTGATGAGGGTATTTTCAGTACATACAAACTTTCTGTGCAGGAAGGAATTTCACATTCACTTTTTACTTGCTGATTGCTTCCCTAAGAGAACAAAAGTTAGGACTTCAAACAGCAGCTCCCAAATGCGTACGTACAAGCATTCCTTGAGAAATGAATCCTGGGGGAAATTAAGATTTGAATTGTCAGATCCACTTCTGGAAGGTTTCTAGATGGAGCAGCTGAGAACATTAGGGCTCCTGGCTGAGTCTGTGTGTCGGCAGAAAGGCTCCCAAGGAAGACTGGAAACTGTTCAGTGTGACTGGCGTGCTTCGTCACGGAGCACCTGGAAGACGCAGATCCCAAATCCTCCCTTTGTGCTAGTGAAAGCTGTACAAGGCAGGTTGCAAAGGTGATCTCTTTGTGCTTTTGTGACAGCTTTCCATTCCCAGCAAGAATTCTTATGAGGAAGAGAAGAAATAAAGCTTTTCCCCAAATGAGAAGAAAACTTGATTTCACGTTTGTCTTGCATTGTCATTCTGCTATTGCAGCTATTCCTGTTATTTTTTACAGTGACTGCAGGTGAAGCTGGAAACTCTAGCTCTTACAAATGAATCTAAATCAACATTATGCTGATGCTCACCATAGAGCTTTGCACCCTGGGCATATTTATAAGGCATCATGTCATATCAAATTAATAGGATTTGAATCGTGCTTTGCACAGGGAAGGCAAGAGAACTCCTCTGACAAATAAAACAGATGCAGAAAACAGACGCTTTCAAAGCACCAGATTTACAAAACAGAGGAAGGTTGTTGTGGAAGAGTTTATTAGAATTATTTCTTTTTTTCTCCTTTTTTTTTTCCCCGTTTCCTGTGCTTTGGGGACTTTTTTACATTTATAAACACATTTTGAATGTGTTTATATACAGCTCTAGGTAATGAAAGAGGAACTTACTTCCTCAAATAAATATAACTATTTGCAAGTGAAAATGCAGATATTTTGTGTTCAAATACCAAGGGTTTTTTTAAAAAACATTCCAGCAACTTTTTAAGTGGCAGCTTTGCAGAGGAGCATGACATGCTATTGTATCAGAACAGAGGCTGAGCAGTCAGCTGCTTAAAATAAAATACTATAACTGCAGGTAAATAGAGAAATTAATAGATAGAGATGCAGTCTTCAGCTTAGCCAGAAATAAGCCCATTGTTTTGGTTTTACAGAATCTTTAATCATGCATATTAATTTATTACTAAAAATTTAATTGCACAGATGCTTTCTTTTTTCAAGTCTGCTAATGACAATCATCAAGGGGTTTGTAGCTAAGTGATACAAAGGGTTTGCACAGAGACCTTTGCCTACTCTCTCAAAAAACATCGTCATCATACACCCGGGAGTGATTTTTTGCTTAAATGCAGTAAAAGTTGTATAACCTCAAGCCAACTCATATTTGAGGCTGTGAGTGTTTGTAGACTCCTAATGAAATACACTGCATGAACAAATCTGTGGCCACTCAGGACTTCTCAGTCGTGTTGACTTCGCACCATAATGACTTCGTTTCTCTCTGTGGCCAAAAGCCCCAAATTCAGGCTATCCTGCTCCCGTGGTACCCAGTCCCGCTCTTTACCCTCTGTACTGCAGCTAAAGAGCAAAGCTGGGACAGAGCAGCTCAGTAGAGGGAAGAGGTGCCTGCTGCCTTCCTGGCAGATGGCACTAATACATACATTGTGTGCATCCATATGCACACACACAGGCTCCCTATATCAGACCATGATGGAAAACCTGTCTGGAGTTCAAAGGAGCCACTTGGCTGTCCTTACAAGCTAAGACCTTCATGGCTACCATTAAGCTGCACAGATCAACCATGCAAGATTTTATTGTAGCAGGCAACCAATAATACTTGGGATGAAGGTAAGCTTTCATCTTTTATCAGCAGTACCGGAGCCAGGACATACCTGAGTGGGTGATTCTAGCCCAGCAGCTCAGATCGGCTTCACTGAGCTGCTGGGCTGAGTTGTGCATCCTTTAGCGTTGGGGTGTTCAGCAGCAGCAGTGCACACATGCATGTGCAAAGGCAAAATACCGAAGCTAAGTCAAAGGCTGAGCAAATATAAGTTTCAGTTTGCTAAACTTTGGGCTCTATTTAAACCAAATCAGCATTTGTAAAGCCACAGATTTGTGCTTTCCAGAGATCCACCATAGCCCTCTGTTGTGAAATTTTCACTGATTATATTCATACATTCAGTTTTGCTTTCTCATTCACAAGTGTTACTGAACAAACACAGGCGGCTTGAGTCATTTTAAAATGAGACCAACAATACACCTTGGCAGATGTGACCCTAGTAAAAAAAAAAAAAAGATTATATTTATATGATTATTTCCTAAGCCAGCGGGAACAGAATCCTTTCAAAGCTTGAGGCGGAAGATTTAGGAAGCCACTAATAAACCAGTGTGTGAGTTATTTCAGGAGCAATTTGAACCCCTGCTGAAAACCCAGTGATGGAGACTTAATAGTCTGGCTGAAAACTGGTTTTATAAGAAACCAAACACAGCAACAGAAGTGGATGGTTTTCGGGAAAAACAGCAAGCTTTAAGTTTTTAGTGCCACAGTAAATGCTGCCTCGTGTGGCAAGCCCAGCGACGTCTCTCCTGCAGACGCTGGTGTTTCTCCTGGTTGGGAAGGTGGCAATAGGAAGCTCTGCCCATACTTTTGCTCTTGCATACCCCTAGGAGGGGCAAAAAGACAACATTTGGGCTTTCTGCCTGCAGGAAAGAGTAATAAGTATTTTTAGCTAAATCTCTTCTGCACGTTGAGCTGACAACAGATGCGCTTTTTATACATGAGGATGCCTGGCTGAGGAGAGCACAGTGTGAGCCGCTTATGCCAGCGGGCTTGAACGCAAGCCCCAGAGGTAAGCTTGCTGTTCAGCAGAATTTTAAACAGAGGATGTGCCACTTCCTCAGCACTGCAAACATGGGCACGTGGTGCTGATTCCCACTCAGACCTCCAGTTCTGGGGAAAAAAAACACTTTCTCGATAGCTCTTCTTCCTAGAAGAGCTCCCTGAAGCTAAACTCAGAGGGAGTCCAAAAAGGTGAAGAGCCAAGGAAGATGGGGAAGAATGAAGCTTATTCCTCAGCAAAGAGGTCGTAGGAGAGAATTAACCCCTCAAAGGATCTCTATGTTTTCTAAGTTAAAAAAAAAAACAACTTCCTAAAAGGCAATGTTAACATTTCTTTCTGATATTAAAAGGGAGATTGACCCCAAAGTAAACGTAAGCCATGACAGGCATGGCTGTGTTGTGCATGTATCCCACAGGGACATGGGGATGTGTATCAGCAATGCCCATCACTCCCAGCTGGATTGAGGATGGAGAAGGGCAGCACACATTAGACGAGTGAAAATACAGAAGTCTACTGGGGCTAAAAACCAGGGAAGACAGTTCAGTAGGAAGCACAAGGTGAGAGTCTGCAAAGTTTCTACTTTATCCATCGGAAAGTCCTCGTCTCACAGTTATACCCTTGTTCCAGTGATTCCTGTGTACATGAGGTGAGGGTCTCAGGAGGGGAGCACGTCTTTGGGCTGATAACTGCTTAGCAGCTGTACAAAGAAGTGGCGGCTCCAGCATGACCCAAGCAGCAACCAGCTTCACCATCAAGCTGAAAGCCCGAGTCCCGAGTCCCACAGGCGGTCAGCAGGGGATGGCTTGCAGTTAGTGTTGGAACAAGGGTCAGGTAGCCACAGAGAGAGGTGCCATTCCTGGTTACACGCCATAATTGTGGCATTATAAGGAAACATAAGGCAGGCAGGTTTGGACGATTTCAAGATGAGATTTTACTGCATCCAAATTTTGCCATCAGGCCTTTCATGAGTTTCATGACTGAAGAAGGGCAGATTGTTTCCTAAAATAGTTAAAACTAACAGACATGTCACCACCCAGCTGTTTGCAGATTCAGAGTTCAAGAGCAGCAGCTTGATTTGACAAGAGCTTCCAGGGTGAGCTTGTTATCAGAGGAGGAAAAAATAGATTTGGCAATGTCCTGCCTTCACGCTGCATGGACATTGGGCAAGACATCTGACTTCAGAGCAACCTGGGTACATTAAATATCACTCTGGTGCTGCTCTGGCTGGGTAGTCGCATCCAGCTTTTGGGATAATTATCTAATTAAAATGTGTTATTCCTTATCAGGAGGTCCCTTCCTAATTCTCTCGTTGTATCGCTCTCCCTGGACCATCACTGGCCAACAATCATGATGCATCTTAAGCCTGCAAATGACATTGCTAGTGCCAAGGTAGTTTTACCCGGGATGTCTGCTGGTGGAGAAGCAATTGCAGCTTCCTGGGATGGCTGTCTCACCAGTGGAGGCAGAGAGGGAGCAAAGAATGGGACGCACAACTCCAAGGGCTGCCGGTCTTTGTGCAGGTTGTTCCTAAGCAGGGAAACCTTGCAGAAAGGGAGACCTTGGAGGGGCTTCATGTCCTGCTCTCCTCTGGTCTGGCATGTCCCCTTCCCTCCACACCTAGTTAACTATTAGACTTGTGGAGCAAGAAGCTTTGGAGAGGCTTTCTTCACCTTGAGCACACCAGGATTGTCCTACGTAACTCCTCCTTTGGAAGAGGGCAGTGTATGTATCTCTGATGGGATTTTACTATAAGAATAATCTGCAATGCTAGTATTTATCCCAGGACACTGTCACGTGAATTATTTTTTACATGGATCCTTGAGCTGAATGGTAACTAGTGCTTCTGACTCTGCTTAGCAGGCTGGACAGCAGCAGAGACAGCTTTCTCCACCCACAGCTGCCGCTGCCTCAACACTTTTTGGCATTAGTGGTTTTCAATGCCAAGACAGCCTTAAATCCTAAATAAACAGATAAATAAATAAATATTAATTTTACAATGCAAGTTTTTTTGGAGCCTCCAGATGGAGCTAGTAGAGAGGGAGTCACACTGGGAGGATTTTTTTTCCCTCAACCTGTGAGCCTGGAGAATTTAAATACTCAACCAAAAGAAAACAAACAAATATTCTTCCAATTCTGCAGTTACAAGGCTGGGCCCCAGGAAACTCTTGAACAGGAGAGGGGAGGTATTGCGTAGCCCTTGTCCCCACTGGGGTGGACACCTGCCTCCATCCAGTGGCAGACACGTCTACACGAAAGGTAGCTTCTCCTTGGCAAGGAGAATAAACTCCAGACACACACTGTGTTAGACACTTGGTGCTACCCCTCCCAGTGACCCTCTCTTCCATTCCCAAGCAGGATCAGCACTTGAGATCAAGTTATAAATTCTGGAAATTAGTTCTGCTGCTGGCTCTGCAGGAGACATCCTGGCCAACAGCAGCCCAATAACCTGTCTTTGTCCCTCAGCTTCTTTTAGCTGATATTTGCAAAAGGAGTTGAAAGTGCCGGCTGGAGGATGCTATTAAGGGCATGGTCAGAGTTTCCTTCCAAGCACTTTGGAGGAGACAGGGTGGCCGTGCAGTGGGAGACACTGTCATGAGAGGCAAGCGGAGCAGGAAAGCTCAGCCACCTCTTAATCAACAAGCAAACCACAAAACAAGTGATCCTGACCTATTAACTTCTCCTCTCCTAACCGGAGAAGTTAAATACAGGTGAGGGTGGCTATGCTACTTTTGTGGGCTTTCAAGGTGAAAACTTAAAAGACTAGCAACACTCCTCATTGTGAAATACCTTATCACAAAAAAACCCAAATGCTGTTTGGTAACATCTCTTTAGTGTGGACTGGTGGTGGTGCTGGTGTTGATGCCTGCACAGCAGAGCACCCCGCTCCACAATAAACATCTGCCTTCCCTGAGAAAAAGCAGAACCTCCCTCGAAGCTCTGCCTTCCTCCTGGGAGATGGAGGAGATGAGCTGCATGGAGACTGGGCAGAGGCCACCTCTGTGGGTTTTGGCTTATTGACATTGCTGAATGGAAATACCTGGAGAATGGGAGGAGCCGACTGGAGGGTTAGCAGCCATTCCCATTCCTCTCTGCAAAGCCACAGGAGATGAGGTTGGCTTTTTTGGCAAGTGCCAGGCGATTCATCTGTACATTGCACAAATAGAGAAATAATTAATACAGGCTCCACGTAAGCCATCTATCCTATCTAGCTGCATCACTGTGAAACTGGATGTGGGATAAATTAAGTTTCTCTTTAGTCCTCAGGCTGGTAACAGTAAAATCTGAGGAAACATTTGGTCTCAGCTGCTACAAACCAACCCCCGTAACTGAACCCCTGGCAGCATCTCCCCACTGCCATCCCAGCCTCCCCTGAGTGGATGGATTGGTGTTAATGGGAATCACCCACCCCGGCTGGCAGAAGGGGGCAATGGCCAAATGCTGCTGTTTAAGGCCATGGTGGAACACCTGAAAGTTTTGGGGTTTCTAACTCAGCCACTTACAATTTCCCTAGGAAGGCTTCTTGTCACATATGCATCCTGTATTTATTCTGATTTAAATCCCATCTCTGATGTCCATGCAGAATCCATCTGAAATTTATGTACTTCCTACACCAAATCCTTGTGAATACCTAAAAAAAAAGATCAGGATCTTATTCTTCCAGATTATCACAAGTTTCCTGAAAGGGAAAGAGCTCTGTAGCAATATTTCTGAATATTTCCGAATATTTCCATGAGCTTTCTGTTACAAAAATACAACAAGGCTTTGTCATCTTGCTTGTCAGCAGCCAATTGTTTGCTCAAATGTGTAATCATAGCATGTTTGTTTCTATTTCTCTTTCTCCATCTCTGTCCAGTGCAGCGTATGTGGATACCTTACCAGCACTCCTGCAGTTGTGTGCTATGCCATCAAGAGGACATTGTCCTTCTGTAGAGCAGAACCGATGTCTGCCTCTGCCGTCTTTCCACGTACAATGAGAATTTTACAAAATGCCATCCCTTCCTCCCTTTTCTATATCGCTCTTTCCCATGGTGGGGCAAAAGAAGGAAAACTATTTCACCGTCTCCCAGGAACACGTGCCCTTCACTGAAGCCAAATCAGCTGAACTGCTCCATTTTATGCCTGGCAGCAGAATTTAGGCAAGCCTGTTGCCACGACTGTGCGGACACCGATGCTTAAAGGTCTCCAAGGTTTTGATAGCTGATCTGTAAGTAAATGGACCACATTATACATCTGGCGACCAGTATGATAATAGGCAGAGAGGGTGAGAGTTAAATGGAGGTATGAGTACAAAGCACAGGATGGTGGGGCTGGATGGTATCTGAGGGTGTTTCGCTGCTCCTGCCCTTGCCCTGCCAATCTGCCTGCTCAGAGCAGGGGAAAGCAACCAAGGTCCTAGGTAAAGCCCTGCCATGACTAGTCCCATCTGACAGAGAAGAGCATGCCCTAATAAAATATAAAATAATATAAAAATATAAAATAATACAATAAATTGCTAATAAAATATTAAACCCCAAAACATTCTTCCTAGCCTGCTTAATGTGTTTATTAACAAGCCTGAGATCAGCCAGATATCCAAGTAGGGTGACGCTCAGCAGCTATGCCTTGCCATCTTTGGGCTCTTGCAGCCTTGGCTAGTGCCTAGGCCAGACTGGTAGACTAAGCTGTGCCACGTCAGGATCTTATCCCCCCTCTTTTCATCTGTTTTCTGCTTGTGTTGGAGCTTCCCAATCCTGTTGCCCACTTGGCCAATTAAGGCAGGTTTACACTAAAATGCAGACCATGAACTGCAGTGGCCAACCTGTAAATGGAGCTGGCCGCCCTTGGAGGAGGTGTGGGTCAGACAGCAAAAGATTCCTGGGCTGCCCAGGCTTAGCTATCAGTGCTCAGAGAGTTTTGGGCGTACAATTGCTGAATAATTAGTTACCTGCTCGTTTCTTCCTCCCACTCCAGCTCCTGGGGCTGCCTAGCAGCAACACTGCTGAGATTGTGTAAGCATGAGAAGATATGTATATCTGTATATGAGTGTATCTGTGTGTCAGATGACTTTTGGCAGCATCCAAGCAAGATCGCCATCGTGAGTCCTGTTTGATGGAGCTGGTTTGTGGTTATCTGAATGAATGTTTTCACCGCAACTGCAGCAAGCAAAGTTTCCCCTATTTTCGAGTCTGTAGCATCTTGTAATGAATGAGAAGCACCTATTTACCTGCAAATAGTGGTAGAAGTCCACACATTTTCCTCATGTTCAGCTTCTCTGCTTGGGAAAATAGAAAATTTTGCACAAAGTGTCACTTGCTGGCGTTGCCTTTGCTTCTCCCCATGGGAAGGGAATGCTTTCCTGGCATGCTGTTATCGGTTTTGCATGAAGAGCTGGCTGTCTGCTAGACCTCCTTCTGCTGAGAAGAAATCCTCTTTGATTTGCAGCCCCTTGGGAAAGCAGCACATCAGGATGGTTTTTTCAAGGCTTTCTTATTCTTCCTCCCCAGCTTCCCATCCCTTTGCTCTCAATCAGATTCCCAAGGTCTTGCTCTCAGAGCTTTATTTTCTTTAATAGCAGGGTGTCATCTGTCTGTTTGTCTTTCAGTCATCCTACACATGCTCCTGGCTCTGTTTCTATGTTGCTTACCACATGTGTGGGTCTGGCACTCAGGTCTTCTGCACTGTACAGCAGCGGAGTTATTTGAGTCAAGAAAGACCAAGTTTCTCCCCCTAGACCCTTGCTGGCATCCTGGGACTCACTTGGGTGGTATCAATCCTTGCTCCCTGCTTTTGAGTCATCTTGAGGGCTTTGACACTTGAACGGGGTGTCGCTTTGGCCAATATGCCTGGATCCAGCTCCTTCCACATTTCCTCTGCTTTCTTAGGTGCCACTTTCTCATGTGGGGAGGTGGGCTCAGCAGAATGACCTGCACCCCTCTTTTTGTTCCTCCATCCCTCTTCAGTTTCCCTCCTTTCAGCTGGTGAGCAGTAGATCAGAAGAAATCATGTACTCTACTAATCCCATGCAGGTTTCCTATGCAATGGGAAAATTGCAGTTTCCAATGCAACTTGTGGCAACTTTGCTGTACTGTGAGGGGCCCTAAAGGTGTGCAGGACATGGGAGGGGTAGGAGAAGGAAACTCATGGTTTCCAGCTGCATGTCTGCACGTGTCACTCTGTTCAAATATGCATGGAGACAGTCATGCAAGCACCTTAAAGATTTATTTAACTAAGCTAGAAATGCTGGAAGTTGCTCTGAGTGGAGAGGACACTGTCAGGTTGGATGTGATGGATAAAGACTTGAAATCTATGGTTTTTAACTGCACCATACTGTTGACCTCCAGGTCCTCACACTGATTGTACGTCTACCACAAAAGCATCGTGGTGAAGGTCAAAAAGCCAATTTGCTTGAAGAGTTTCTAGGAACAAACCAGGAGGAGAATGGGAGAGCACTCACGTGCTGAGGTCAGGTGGCTGGCAGCTCCTGCGCTGGGGTGCGTGGGGAGTGGGGAACCCTGTGGTCCAGCCATGGTGAGACACCTGCCCTTTCCACAGCAGTGATACACTGACGTGGGTGTGTTGCCACCTGGTCTTTGCACTGAACATGGTGACCTGTCCTGTTGTCATGCCCACAATGAGAGAAAGTGGCAAAAAGCAAGAGTAACATGGGAGGGTGGTGAGGCCCAAGGCGCAGACAAGCTCCTTGTCCTTTCTCCTTCACTGCGTATCTGCTGGAGGTTGTTTTCATTGAGCAGAAAAGGCAAAAGATGCTTTACAGCACAGGCGGGAAGCTCGTCCTCGTTGCACTCTGCTTTTGCCTTTTCTGAGCCTTTCTTGCCATGAGGCCACCTGATCACCTTAGTGAGGAGGTAATTTCTGGATGTTCCTGTAGGAGCATTCAGTTAAATTTTTTATGCATTACAAGCATGCATAAGAACCCAAGTAAACAATGACAAAAATAGTTGCTCTTTTTCTATTTGGATGTCTGGGTGTCCAAGCAGTATAAGTTTGTAGGCGAAGCAAAATCTGCAGGCAGGGACAACATCTTTTATTATACCCAGTGATGCATTTGGGAAAATCAGACTCGGTTAGGCACATAGGTCTTCACAGAAGGAAGAAATCCTTGTTTTTTCCAAATAAATAACTTGGTTTAATAAAAATGCAAATGTAAATCTTCAAGGAAGAAACAACAGGAACAGAAAGACCTTGAGGTCGTGCAGAGAGAGGGAAAGCAACCTCTCCTGCAAAGGCTGAGTTTACGTGTACGTCACCTTGGCTGGGCCACCTCCTCGACTAGCAGTGATGCTTTGATGTGTACAACAGATCAGCTGTGGATGTGTGGGTGGACTACGCTGGTTCCCATCATCAGAAGATTAGTTTATGAGCGTGATGATCCCTTAATGCCTTGGATCATCACAGACTGCACTTCTAGTTGACTCAGGCCAAGGTTCATCAGACACCTGGGATCTGCTTTGGACCCATCTGTCCTCTGTGAAGCCAGTAAGGAGACTCGCACTGCACCTAACTTGGTCACGCAATGTTATGCCCATGAGAAAAATGCCTGTGAAGGCTTTGTAGTTTAAGAGGTTTTGTGCAGGGAGCAGAGACATCTCATAAAAACAACGCATGGTCCCAGATGATTAGTCTCTCTCATGCCAAAGAAAGCAGCAAGAAGAGTTCCGACAGATGGGCTTTCCACTAGGAGGCCAGCATGACAAACGCACCAGAAATGTCACCTCTATCCAGTATAAAAAATAAACAGGTTTTCTTTCCTGTAGGTCATCCCAACCTTTTCTTCATACTCAGCATGACAACAGTGAGTCTTTCACAGGTCTTCATCCTGATTGTATCACACCCCTACCCATGGCCAGACAGCAACAAACACTTGTGCCATTGCTATCGGGTATTTTACAGAGGCAGGACATTACTGCGGAACATGGCTCCTGTTGCTGCTGCCATCTCAGGAAAGTGAGAGTCCACTGTTAGGAGCAGGACCTTTCTGTGTTAGAGGCCAGCCTTTATCACAAACACATAGTAGGCACAGCTCCAGGGAAGGGAAAATGTCTGTAGACATGCACATGCATCGCTGGTGCTGGAGGGACTAGTGCCTCCTGCAAACCCTTGAAGAAAGGGAATGTGTTTTGCAGGGAGAATACCAGGGGTTGTTCTTCCAAAAGGACAAAATGAGCACTGGGGTAGCTTCAAGCTGGGCAGGAGTTTTAAACACATGCAGCAAGGGGAAAGGAAAGCAAAAATAACATTTTCCTCTCAGTCCTTAATAGGCAGGTGTTGGAGTAATTACCTTTACTTTCAAGTTTCCATCAGTGAAGAGCCCATGCCCTGGTCTGGTTTTGATTCTCCCTGGCCTAATTGCCCATTTCTCAAAGATGTGTGTTTTAAAACCTCAGGAATTTGAAAATAATGGGTTCATGGCCTTATTATCCAGCACTGGGCCCATTTGCCATGTAGCTGTAGAATCACCCATGTTGGAAGGGACCTTGGGAGGTCCCTTGTCTAACCCCTGGTCAGAGCAAGGCTGACAGCAAGATCACACCAGGTTGCTCAGGGCTTTATCCTGTTGGGTCTTGAAGCCAAAGATGGACACTGGACAGCCTATCTGGGCAACCTTCTCTGGTGCTTACTTAACCTCATTGTGATTTTTTTTCCTCTAATGCCTAGTGAGAAACTCCCCTCTTTCAATTCACATCTGTAATCTCTCATCTGCTGTGCACCAGTGTGAAAAGCCCGTGTCTGTCTTCTCAGCAACCTCCTTGTAGGTGTTGGAAGACCACATTTAGGTTCCTTTTCTCCAAGCTGAACAAGCCTCAGTCCCTCAGCCTCTCCTCATACACCATCTTGGTGGTCTCCTCTGAGCCCTCTCCAGTTTATCGACATTGCTGTTGTACTGGGGGTCCCAAAACTGGATACAGATGCGGGCGAATGAGTGCCATGTAAAGGGAAACCATCATTTCCTCAATCTACTGGCTGTGGGTTTGATCTAAAAGGGGTGAATACTCAGGGAGACCAAATCTCTCATGCAACATTTTGGGTTTTGTCTGAAATGGGCACTAGCTGCTAAAAGAATCATTAGGAGAAGAGTGGGTATTTGATGGAACTTGTAGATTAGACTTGTCCCCTTTAGCTCCCACCTCCAAATTTGACTTCATGTTTCACCTCCCAGCCAGCACACTGGCAGTTAAAATATTTCGCACAAATCGTAAGTGCCAATGAAGAAGTGTTGTTTCCCTAAGCCAGCCACCAGCACCCAAACCAAAGGTGCCACTTGAACCACGAGGTGTCCCTGCAGGGCAGCTGCACGGGCCTGAGGAAGACTTGGAGGGAAGCCACAGGACAAGATACAACCCTGCAGTGCTGGACATGAAGATCTGCCTCTTGGTATTTCATACTGCTTTTCTTTTTTTTAATATTGAATGTTTGTGAATGTTTTGTGTTGAATTCAATTCACCAATTGAATGTTGGTGAATGTTTACTTTTTGGCTTATGGTAGAAACGGTGCTCCCCTTTCATTTGGAGAGAAAAAGACCCAATCTTTCCCAGTCTCCCTTGGATCCCTAACTGGAGTAGGTGCAATGTAGGTGCAGGAGAAAACAGAAGTGCCACTTACTTTGTCCTCCCCTATTCCCACTGCCCTGTTGTCTCAGGGTGCCTGCCAGGTGGAGGCAGAGAAGTGATCTAGAGAAATGATGCTTCTTGGCCAAACAGTAACTTCACAAAAAGCAATCATTTTGGTGCAGAAAGTTTCCATCCTAGTTCCTGGTCTTTTGATCCAGAGAGTAAAAGGGTGGCTTAAATCTATTTACCTCTTCATGGAGATTACAGCAAATGAGTCTTGAGGGTATCAGTTTCCTGCTGCTGTATGATTATTTCTACAAGGTGAGATTAGGAGAAGTTCCCTTTGTGTCCCAAAATATGCAGGAGTCTGGGCATTTTCCTGAGCAGTTCAAATCCTCTCAGGCAAAGAGGACAGCCGAAGCAATAGCTCCTTGTGAAGCTCTGAGCTACTTGATAGACACAACCGAAAGTACCACCATGATGTCAGACTAGCCTTTCCTTTCTTTTCCTTTTCACCCGAGCGTGAAAACAAAATGCTTCATTTTGGTTCACAGAGAAACCTTTCATGATGGAAGCAAACCCCAGATATTTCATTTCTTTTTGGTGAGTGGGGAAAAAAAAAGGTGGCTCAGAGTTTCTACATTTACATTTCTACACTTCTACACTTCACTGTCAGGCCTCCCACCCTTACTGCTATTAATTGAATGAGGCTGTTATTCTGAAATATAGAATCATAGAAATATAGAATCAATATAATACAGGGTTTGGCTGATGTTGATGCCCTTCAGCACTGATTGTTTTCCCTTCCAGACTAGAGAAGAAAGACCTGACCGAAAAATACCTGCTGAAGGGTCTCTCCAAACCCACAAGCTAGCTGCTTTGAGACATGGCTCAGAGAAACCTGCACTGAAAGTCCTTGGTCTTTCAACCAGGTCTTTTAACCTGGATAATGACCTTGGTCATCCAATGAGCGGGGAGTAACCTCTTATCTTGGCTTTTGGCATGGAAATCGCTGACAATGTGTTCAGTGAATGCAGGGAGCTGGACAGTGTACACAGGGTAACTGCCTTCCCATATTGGCTGTAGGGAGGACAGAGGTACCCCACGGCTGAAAGGTTACTGCAGCTCCTTTTTCAAATCCCAGACTGTCTTGTTACAAGCCACCAATGACACCACCAAAACTCTGGGAGCTGACATTTGTCCCTCTTGAGGCACCCAAGCAATATGCTTCTTGACATGTTCGTCAACACAGACAAGCTTGGCAAAACTGCTTCAATTCTGTGGAAAAAAAAATGTCAGAAATACTGCCTACCAAGTTTACCTTACTATGTATCTTCTTCAAAAATACCAATCATAAAATCCCCAAATACTTCATCACTGAGAGAAGGGCTGTCACCTTCTGGACCCTTATTGCAAACACTGTAGCCTTTCTTCTTGTCATGAGCCATCTGGGTCCTGCTATGTCCACAAAGGAGGTGATCAGGCGCACACCTACCCACGGGTAAAATTTCTGATGGCAATGGGAGTGATACCTGAGCAAACAAATGGGCTTCTGACTCACAGTGCTTCTACGTGGTGCTTTTTCACTTGTGATGTGAGCAGCACTGCTGGGCTGCAGAGGCGGGAGGGAAGGGTCAGGGAAGTGACTGCAGAAGAGCCATCCATCCACACATATCAGGTACACAGTTAAACAAACAGAAGAGCAGTAAAAGAAGTAATAAATGAGCACTCAAAGTTTACCCCGGCTTTTTTTATTATTATTTCTCTGGAAATGTAAACATTGGGGTATCATGGCACAAAGGGGCTCCTGGATATTTTTTTAAGAAGGTTGAACTGAAAAAGGTCAAGAAACGCAGTTTGAGTGACCTCAAACTGAAAATCAAAGCCACAGAGATGCAACCTGATCAAAGCTGTCTTGTGGTTTCCCAACCACTTTTGCTATTGATTTTGACTGGGGTTTGGTTATGGACTTCGATAAAAGCAGGGCCAGGCACCAAATCAATGCTGCTTCTCACCCTTATTTTCAGTCCATTATATGTTATTGATAGCACGCAGTATTTTTCATCATGACAAGTTTTTATCTTCCTCTGATTAGTTCATGAGCTTCATCTTAAGATACCTTTTGCCTGTCCAGTAGGTAGACACTGTACTGTCCAGACAACTTATCTGTAATGAGATTCCTCATTTTCAGTTTTAGCATCCTTCCTTTTCTTTTTGGATCATGTGCCATCATCTTCTGTTTACTTCAGATAAAAGGTCTGTTCTTTTATTTTCCATTTTAGAATGGGTTGAGAATAATCTCTTTTGTGTGTGCTTAATAAGAAAAAGAGCTTTCCTGTTTTTTTCTCTCAACAGAAGGTGTGTTCTTGACTCTAGCACAGGTTAACCTACTTTTTGAAAGTGAAGTGAAGGAAGCTACTCAGGAACGGCGATTAATGGTATGAATTTCAAGAGACAGGAGAAAACGAGCAAATGAGTCAAAGGAACCAGTGGCCTGAAGCTCACAAAACCAGTGGCTGAGCCCCAAAGAGAAGGGACACAAAAAGGAAACATGTGACACTGGTAGAAGGACAACCTAGCCAGGAGGACAAGGAGGTCACCTCAGCTTAGGAGGAGCTGATTAAGTGGAAACGAGAGGAGTGGGAAGAGAGCCAGGCTGGTCTGAGGGATAATCACAAAAGCTACCGAGTATGGGAGAAGGGGAATACAGGCAGAAATGAGAGAATTTATGGCAATGAAAAAGGAAGGATGGATTAGCCCTGTGGTAAGGAGAAAGCAGGCAAGGAGATGGGACAGAAGGTGCCGGTGGGAGGTGGAAGTAGGATGGAGAAGAGGTCAGTGCGTGGAGATGTCGGGTGGATGGTATCCAACTCATGACGTGACCCGCTGCTCAGGCAGGCATGAGACGAGCAGCAGCACCATCATTCCTGGCGTGTCTTTGGAGAAACCAAGCTCCAGCAAAGGACACGAGGAGACAGCAGCAAGAGCACATGGCAGTAGTGTTGGTGTCGCATGGTGCCTCTGCTGTGTTTGCTTTGGCATTGGCAAGGCAAATGAGATTAACTGGGAAAAAAGCAGAGTACAGATGCCAGCCAGCGTGGCGGGGCGGGGTGGTGGTGTGCATGGGGTGGGTTATCTTGCCCTGCTGGAGTCACAGCATGGGAGCAGAGACAGAGGGTAAAATGTTGCTCGGACAACTCTGTCACTGCCCTGATGAAGTCTGGGCAAATGCCAGCAATCGAGGTTGCAGGAGAGGCTTAGGAGGAAATCATGCGGGTCAAAAATCAAGACGGAGGCAGCGACAGCCAGAGAGCCTGTGCAGAGCTGGGGCAGGGCTTACAAAATATTCCCAAAATCCCATGAAAGAGATTGAACAATCTCTCATCACCACTGAGCCAACTCTTTCAGTTCAGTCAGGAACACGTGGGATCTGTAGGGCCCTTCCATGCTGGAGCAGGGTCTTGTCCCAGTCCCAACCCAGACCTTGCCACAGCAGGATCCCTCTCTGGACTTAGCAGGGATCCAGCACAGCTCAAGGTGAGGGTCTGGAGGAGCGGAGGACAGTAATTTCTTCCATTTCTGGGCACAGTTTCAACAGTCAGCCAGGCGTATTGAATGGTCACTTTCATCCGGGTGTGCAGCGGCGCCGGAGGCGAGCAGCAGCCAGCTGGCTCCTTCACTGAGGAGCGAATGCATGCCGTGTCATGCAGCAATCCCTGGAGCTGTGGCTTGCCTGGAAATTCAGCCAAACCCTCACCTGCAGCAAAAAGACAATGCAAGGAGAGGCAAGAGTCCAAGCTGGAGAAAATAGCATCGGGCTGTCTATGCTGCTCCCACACGATTTTCTACCAGTGCTTTGCTAAGACAGCTCATGTCCTTGAACACCTGAGTAACTCAGAGCAATCAGGACATGCCTCACCTTTTCTCCTGACTCATATCCTGCTGTGCAATTGAGTATGCAAAAACAAACGGTTGTGATATTTTTCAGGCCACTGTCATTTAAACAGTTTCATCTAAGCCCATGAGTTGACCTGCCAGAAGTCTGGAAAGCAGGCGGCTCCCAGGGTACCATGTTTCCCGAAAACGTGCTCATTATATCAAATGGAGGCAGCACTTTGGTACTTAGACATAAAGGCTTTTCTTCCATTTATGCCACTTTGACGGAATCAATATTACAAAGATGAATTGTTTGGCCAAACTACTGTTTCCCTTCCAGACTCCCTGGAGTGAACACATTTGTGTTAGCTTTTGTACATGAGCACAGTTTTTCAGAGATTTATTACATTTATTGTGGGGGGTGGGTTGGGGGGTGGGGGGGGTGGGAGCAAGTCATTAATCCACACCATACCCACCTCTGCCTGGCTGTGCCACAGAAGATACGACAGGGCTGCGAGGTGAATTTGCACAGTCCTGTTCTGTTTGCTCTCTCTCAATAACTATTTTAGCATCCTCCTTGTGTAGCTGTATAATCGCCACTAAATGTGAGCTCTTGAAGTGGTCACCAATTTTCAACAGAGCAGAGAAATATAAAGGAGATAGAAAGGCCTTAGCTATGATTACATCCAGTATCTATAGCGCTGAGTATTGTCAGTGCAGTCCTCCCTTTTTAAGTGTTTATTTCTCCTCTGGTTTTTATTACTTGATCCCAAATTTCCTTCATTTGAGAAGTGACTGACAATTTCTCTCCCTCTGTCGCAGGTGGTCCAAGATTTCTTCGCTATACATAAAACTGCAAGTGATGCTTTAGTGAAGCGTATTATAAATACTGTAAGTGAAATCATGCCACCAATGGAGATAGGTATAATTTGGGTCTATCTACCTGGATAATTTTATTCAAAGGCACATAACAACTTTTCCCAAGCAGTCGTAGAGCAGGCAGAAAAGAAGAACTGTAATTAAAATAAACATAGAAATCAATCTCAGAGGTTAAATCAGAGCTGGAAGGATAGATTAGATGTTGTTATGTTATTTATGTAGCTATGCACCCTACCCAAAATGGGAGTATGGCATCAACTTAACTGAAGGCTTTATTCACTACCAGGGCTGAGCATAATAACTGAGCTCCCACGTCATTCAGCTTACCATAACCACTGCATTCCTGGGAGAAAGAGCTTGCATTCGATCTAGAACAAAGTGGGTGCAATAAATGTTAATATTTAATCACCTGGAGTTTGCCAGCCCTCCAGCACATGCAATGGCAGAAGCCAGAGCCAGGGAGCAGGTCCTCCATTCACTGTGTGCACACACTGCCCTGCTGATGCCAAGGACGAAACCTGAAATTTATCAAAGTCCCTTTGATAAGATGAACTGCGTCATCCTAGGAGCTGTTGTCACCAAAAAAGCATTGAAAAAAGCAGGTTTTGCTTTTTCTGCAATAGCCCCACTTGATATCGAGCTGGACTCAAAGACAAACCAGGGATTTTCCTGGTTACAAAGAGCAGAAAACCTACTCATCCTAAACACCTAATGTATTTCTAAAGCAATATTTAAGCTTCTTTGTATTTATTTCATCTGGCCTTTCACTCTGCAGGGCTGCCAGGCTGATGGGCAGACATGGTCATCCACAGCCATCTGGGAAAGGCAGATCAGCCGGGGCTGAGCCGGCCTCGGTTTCCAGCGCTGGCGTCCGCCCAGCCCTCGTCAGCTCTCACCTTCAGAGGAGAAGTGCCACTGAGTCACAGCTCTCATCTGCCGGCATCCCAGCCAAAAATACTGGGCCTGACTTTTGAGGATTTAGAGGAGGGGGTGACAGGTGGGAGACATATTGTTAGAAGGGAAAGGGTATTTTTATAGCTTGTTCCTTTTCCAAGGAAGCTGTTGAACCAGCTGGGATACATGACAAGATAAAAAAGAGGAGATTTGAGACACTTGGATAACTACAAGCTAATTAGGTCTGGGTCATGGTAGGTAACACATCCCTATCAGGAAGCTACTGAAGTCAGAGTCAGATTCAATGAAAAGGCATGTCTGGAGAAAAGTGACAATGAAGTCTGTGTTTTAAGCTGACTGTCCAGGGACAAGCCACTCTGCGGTGTGGGACACGAGCCGCCACAGGATGGGATGTTGCTTTTAGGGGGTTTAGGCTGTTTTGCCAGCTCTCGCTGAGTGAATAACTTGCTGGAGTTTCTTATAGGGCTTTTTCAAGAAGATGGTGAAAGTCACAAAACAATTTTATTGTCCCACTCCCCCCTGCAAAGCTCCTGTCTTTTCTCCTTTGCCTCTACCAGCACGTGAGCATCTTTCAAGGTCTTGTTGTCTAACCTGACTCACAGCCACAGCTGCTCCCCCTTATCCCTTTTGCTCCATTTGAGAGAGTAATGTCAGAAAATGGTTTCTCTTCCAGCGTTAGCTCTGGAAACCCACCCTGGCAAGGTATCTTTGCGTGCCTGCCTCGCCCAGGAGCCAGCGATGAGCAGGTGTTGCATTAGAGCTGCTTACGTGGGCTCAGCCACACCGGCTCAGCCCTATTTTTAGCCAGGGCTGAGTTCACCACCAGGGCTGTGGGGCTGTGCAAAGTGATGGACATACTATGGGGCATCAGCCCCTGAGGGGCACCGGTTTCCTACAAATCCTTGTGATCCCCAAAAGTCACTAAACGGCATAAACACAAGCAAATGCAGCCTTAGGACCTTGAATTATTGCTCTTGTCTCTCCCACAAAATCCCTGTGCTTTGCCTTAGGTGGTACCAGGAGATCTTTGGGTTTGCTCCCCAGTGGGTGGAAGATCTCTGCCAACCCATCTGAGACTCCTGCATGCAGCCTGGGTGTCCTCACGCCTGCACAATGGAGAAGTGGTTGGAGGCGATCACTAGACCCAGGATGGGTGCAAGCAAGAGCAGGTTCGGAAGTGTCGGCATCCAGCGGGATGTTATGTGTGCATCCATCCAGGGCCTATCTTATTTTGGGAGAGGTGGCAAGGCTCGCTGCCGCATCTCCTGGGAGCTGAGTAAAAGTCACGCCAACAAACAAGGATCTATTTTAATCACAGCCCTGACAACTGTCCCTCCTCTATGGAGGTCTGAAATGTCATCTTAAAGACAGGGGGCTTGGTACATGCTGTACAGTTTAATGAAAATAGCCACGTGTAGCCTCGTGGATAGAGGTTTGCTGAGTTACACTAGGAAAATTAAACACAAGTCACGCTCCAGCTGGGTTTTGCATCACACTGACCATATTAAATTTGTTTTTCATGTGATGGTAGTGGAAGGCCAAATTCTGTCTTTGCATATCCAAACACATGTGCTGTTCTTGAACTGGGACCCAGGACACCATGGACGGGTTCATTTACCTCTGCGGGAATTGCTGCTCCTCAGTAGCAGACCACGGTTCTTTAATACAAGCTGGATGAGCCCCTCTGAGGAGCAGATCCTGGTTCCCTTGCAGTTTTCTGTGGGTACTTCTAAATCCGGCCATGCTTAGCTCCCTAATTTCCCATGGAAATGGCAAATCTCTCAGTGGGTCTCACTATAGTCTGGATTTACAAGCTAGTCTTGGAAAAAATATTGTATTTAACAGGAGAAATTCCTGGTAGAATTATTGGTAGGAAACGTACAATTCAGAGAGGCAATGAAGAGTTTTAAAACTACAGCATTTTAAAACTTAAATTCCTCTTGGTGTTCACAGGTTTTTTCCTTGTGTTATGCCATTTAACACTTAGATGGCAAATGCTTATGGACAGAATTAATTATAAAGGATTCACTTTTACAGCAGGACACAGGTTCAGTCCTAGTAGTTGCTCATATGAGTAAAGTTGCTTGCTTATACACTTGTTCAGAGGATTAGGAAATGAAATCTCTTTAACTGAATAGCACTGGCCATCTAATTTTCATTTCTCAAGTAAGACTTCACAAAAAGTTGACAACAACTGCTGAATATCAAAAGGACAATATATGGCGAGAATTAATGACATATATTTAGCATCTATGCCCAATAAAACGTCTGGGGAACAGACAACTGGATAAAAAATGAGGACAGGGACTGCATATAGGAATAGCGCTTCTTAAGAACTGATGACAATAGACGCTCTGTCTCCTGTAGTAGGAAAATGTACTAGTATTTTATTGCCGTGTTTATTATTTAACCACAGGACAACTCACAGCCACTGAAAATATTCCACTAAAGTCCTAGCATGCTGCTGAGTCCAACAAGGACGTATTTTTAAGGGAAAAAAAGCACAGAATTGGCTTCTCTTCCCCATCTGAAACGGGTACAAGACGACCAACACCACTGGAGCCAGTGGGACCGGGATGAGGAATGGCCCAATAACCCTCCCCTGTCTCTCTCTGCAGTGGTGAGTGATGAAAAGCACACTCAGCGTGTGGTACCATCAATGCAGGGATTGTAATACGACTTTCCCTCCCTTCCCGAGGTCTGTCTGCAGCCTTCCCGGCACAGAGCTGCCTTTTCAATAGCCCCTGCTATTTTCGGTGCCTTTTAACCATCGTGCCATGTGACCAGCTTGGCCTCAAAATGCCACGGGGGACACGGCCAGGGTCTGCTCCAGGAGAGCAAAATGGGAGCACTGGATCAACCTGGAAGATGTGGAAAGCTGTGTGTGAGGGATTACAAACCATTAACTTATTGCATGCTTGAAATAAGGTACAGAGAAGTTCAGCTAGCCAGAGCTCCCCCCAAAACACATACAGGAAAGATTTAATGGGAGCGATGCACTGCCAAATCCGTCCCTAGCCAGCATCCCTCCTCCCTAGCCCAGTTTTTCTAACAACAGGGCATTAACTTCCCTTCCCACCAAGCATTACTGCCTTGTCCGGCATTTAGCTCTTAAGCATCCCATGCCCCCGCAAAGGCTGTGCTCCCCTGTGTGCGCCCTGAGCTAATTTATATTTGCTGTTTATGCTGGAACATTAATTTGCCTAGAAACCATAGATATTTTTTCCTTGCTGGTTTACTATTATTTATGTGCATTCTCAGTGGCAGCTCTGCTATATACAGGTTTTATTAGGGCAGCATTTTGTTCGGTTTTCCTCCACGCTGGCTTCTCCGCGGCAGCTCAGCCGGGTGCTGGTGCTCTTGGGGGAGCAGTTGCAAACGTACAAAACCAAGCCACCTGTAAGTTCAGCACCTCATTTGCAATAATGAGCTATTTGGCCCTAAAATATCAGGCAGGCAGGGGGAGTTTGCTGCGCTGCAGATACCTGCTCCAGGCTGTAGCCGAGGTAAAAGGGTTTCTTGGAGGCCTTATGCTGCAGTGCCTGGCTGCCGGTTGCCCACCAACTCCTGGTGCATATGGGATGTGTGACACAATTCCTCTTGAAGCCCTACCAATGAGCCAGAGACAAAAATGACTCTTTTCTCACTTTGCTTTTGCTCCACCTTGGCACTTGCAGGTATTTTTAAAGCCTGTCCCTCTCTAGCAGTTCTGGTCAGGTCTGCCGTTCTCTTTAGGTGCCTCCACCAAAGGCACCAAAGACATTTTCTGCATGCAAGATGCTCACTCTGCTTGGACACCTCTTTTCCCATTGCAGAGCTAGAAGAGGTGCTGGGGAATGGTTTGGGACAGGGCTGGTTGGCTTGGCCAAAACCGTTGGGGCTGTGCTAATGATTTACCCACAGAGGGGATCAAGATCCTGTGCTTGGGAATATCCCTGGCCACCTATGCAGTGCACTTGCTGGTGTAAAGTGGGACTGTGAGTCCAGGGTAGAGGTTTGGGACCTTTCCCTCCTGGGATTTGGGGTCCAGACTGCGATGACAGAGCAGTTCCTCCTGCAAACACATTTTCTTGGTGAGGGAGCTGGCAGCCCTTATCTCCTCCCCTTGGGAAATGTGAAGCTGCTGGAATATTTCTGTATCTCTTTTTCTTAAGGCTTTTGTTAGACACAGCTTCACAATCATCCTGTCCAAGCTCGGAACATACATTCAAGATTTTTTTAGCACTGGGGGCCAACTGGCAAAGAACAGGTTGTAACCACACTCTTAAACTCTCTTACCCCCCAACTGTGTCCAAGCTGCTTCTGAGGAAGGGCACCAGCCAAGCCATGGACATGGGATGCTCTGAAGAGTTGGGACGAAGTCATGGGTGATCCATGTCCTGTCCTGCTGATGGAATTACAGCAGAACTGCAGGTTTAAAACAGTGGCAGATACAACCCTGATATTTTAAATTCTGTTTCCATGTTTTCTGCTTGCTAACTCACACATTTCTAGATGTCTCCAGTTTTGGTTTGGTGCAGAGTCTCCAAACAATCTAAACCCTCCTGAGCTTTGGAGGAGCTGGATCAGAAATGAGCATCTAGGTCCTTATTTTAGAAGAAACCTCAAATTAGGCTCTGAGCACCCCATGCACCGGAAAAGTGTGGATTTGAATTTAGATGGCAACTTCGCAGCTCTGACATTTCTCTGACCTTGCAGCTGCCATGCTGCAGAGGCTGGTGTAGCTTCTGTCCTCTGTGCAGTGCAATCCAGCCAGCATGAGGACAATGAGGGAGGCTCCTCTGCTCTTCCTGAAAACATTGCGCTTCCCAGAGGACTGTAGCTGTGGCAAACATGGAGACCACAGCCCACACACTGATGCAACAGGGCTGGCGTTGAAAGCCAAGCATGCTGCTGCTCATAAAGCAGGAGCAGATCTCCTGAGCTGAGGTCCACCTTGCTAGTGACAGCCTTCATAGCAAAGCTACAGCATGTCTGTAAGTGCCCCCTGAGCTGCTCATGGTCCAAAATGCTCTTCTTGCATCTGGGACAAAGAACGGGTTCAGGACTCGGGACCCTCTAGCTGGTCCAGAGGAAACAGAAAGGGAAGAGGCATTGCAACTGAAAAGGATGGAGCTACCTGGGGGAAACAGAGAAGGAAAGCAGGGGAAAAAACATCATGGCAGAAGACAGTGGTTGGGGGAAAAGCAGGTTAAGAGTAGGAAATCTCTGCAGAAAGAAGTCCTAGAAGGAAAAGTGAGGGAAGAATGAGAGGAAGTCGGAAATCACATGCCACCAAAATGATCCCAGGAAGGTCGGTTGATGGGCTTTTTTTATATTGGCTATGATCAGGACATGATCCAAAAGTGTTTTGAGCTCCAGCTGTGACAGTCCTTTGTCCCGCTCTGCCTCTTTGTATCCTGGTGCAGCATGTTCTGGATCAGACATTTAGACAGGTGAGGGCAGCAGGAAGGTTTCAGGACATGAAGAAATCTTTACTTCTTTTTATTTGTTTTAATATGAGATTGCAGAGCCATGCAGACATTGTTTTTTTTCTTTAAATCAGAAAATGCTTGTATACATACATACATGCATATATTTATTTATACACAAGCATCTCTTCTCCATGCAGGAACAAGTTGCTTCTCAGTTCTTCATCCTACTTAACCCATAATTTATCCTAAAAGAGCCGTGGCAGCAATCCAAACTCTAGTTTTGTTGACAGAGGGATCCATGCCCATTCCATCCCATTCCCTCCACTAACCCACTAGGTGTGGGGCTGCCACTGTATTATCCCAAGTTATTCCCCAGCAAAACCTCCCATTGCAGGAGAAAGGTCCTTCCTAAGATCTCTAATCTGCTGACGAGCAAAGGTGACCACAGAGGTTTTCTGCATTCCCCCTTGCCCGAAGTGCTGGTGTTGGGGAAGGGCAAGACGCCTGGGCTGAAGGAGGTGGAGTCTCAGTTTCTACCACCCAGGGTTGAGCTGGGTATCTCCCCGATACCGCCAGCTGGGTGTACTGGTTTGGCTGGATTTTCACGGTTTTTTTATGTATCGCAGGTTACCTTCGAGCAGCAGTGCTGCCTCTGCACGCAAGGACTGATCTGCCCTGGGAAGTGAGTGGGAAGGAACCTGTAGTATTTTGGCTTCTCTGCATAAACTCCTGTGTGCACCCCGATGCTGGTACCCAGGACCTTGCTGTGCCTACAGTGAATAGAGGAGTTGCTCCCGTGAGTTCAAATGCACAAGCTACCTCCCTCCCTCTCTGCCCTGCAGGCTTGGGGAGCTGCTGGGGTTGGATGGAGCACGCTTGCCAGCAAAACGCTTTTCCTGCATCATTTTACTCGCAGCGAAACCTAAACCCTTGGCTGCACCTATTTGCTGACTCAAAGCCATGACAGATGATGCTGTAACCCAAATGTCACTGAGGCAGTAACCTTACACCGGGTGACTGGGGTCATGGGTCTCATGACTATTGTCATATTTTTGGAGCTGTGCTTAGCCCAGAGATAAGGCTTCCCTTTGCAACTTCCTTTCTCTGCCAAGATTATGGTCATCTGCGTGTGGTCCTCCACCCTGGGATGCAACACCGGCAGCTTCTGGGAGGACCCTACGGATGCGGACAGAGCAGCTCTCAGGCTGCTGGGGCTGGCAGAGTCCTCTGCGTTTTGGGGAGGGTGGCTCCCTGTTTGGGGCGTGCGCTGGCCACCTTGTCTGCAAATGGTCCCTTCCAGGCCATGAGACCATTGTGCATCCCTGGTGCTTTTGCTTCAAAAGTTGTTTTGTGGACAGTGGGGTGATATCTATTGCTTTGAGTTATTTTAAAACAACATAGGAAGTTCTTTTTCCTTTCTCTGTATCACTAATATGGAAAAGCTGAGCTCTTCTTTTCAGGTTTGTATCAAGTTTAAAATATGCCTAAAGTTGAGGGAGAGTCCATCCACAGAAGTGCTGGCAGGATTGATCCGGAGGGGAGTTTTACTGACTTGTTAAGGTCTCTTAAGAGGTCTGTTAGATACCCCTAGAGGCACCCGCAAATGGACTCAGCAAGGTTTTGTTCTGCTTTTATTAGATCGATATCAGTCAGCTCTTCAGGTAGTTGCCTGAATATATTTTTTTTATTTTTATTTGTTGTGAAAAACCTATCTCTCTGTGACCAGAAAGATGCTTTCATCTCACATGGGGGCAGATGGGGCCTTTGAGACTCCCATCAGCCTTGGATGCTGGTGGTCTGTGATGTGTGCTGGTCCCTCCAAATGCAGATGTACTCATCCCATTTGCTCTAAGAGCACTTTACATCATCCCGGGGTATTTTAAGGCCAGGTCAGCGTAAAGTGTCTTTTGTATTAAGGAGTATCAGGCCCAGAGATTTTGTAACTCCACTTATTGCAATCCTCATAATCAGCTTGAAGTCTCTAATTAGCTGCAGTAATGACTCAGCCCTGTAGACAAAGCTTGAAGGTGAAGGGTGACACACTAGAGTCGCTCTTTTATCTGGGAAAGGCTGAGATGTATTGTCCCTCTTTTTTTTTTTTTTTAACAGGAGAACCGAGCAGCTAAGAAATTTACCCTCTCCCCAGGTTTCATTAACAGCATTAAAAAGCCATTTGATATGTTCAAAAGCTATATCCGCCTCTCTTCTGACCAGATCAGGAGTCTCTCTAAATCAGCTTTAAAAGATCCAGTTGCTGAGCAGTTGGGCTTTCTGGAGGCCCCCTGTTACGTTGCCCTTTGGGACACACCAGATGAGATCTCGGTTTGCTGAGGATCGTAGTTTTCCCTGGGGAACCGCAGTGCCCAGTCCCCACTTGGTGATCCAGGCTCCCTGCCCAGCTGAATCCAGCTCCAGGCTGGTCCATGGAGAAGTGGCTTGGGAAGGAAAATATGCCCACCCTGTGCAAATGTAATTAAAACCTGACAAGAGAAAGGAGGAAGTTATTGACAAAGGGGATTATGAAATTTGAAGGGAAGGCTGCTTTGCTAGCTCTTGTTGAGTGAAAGCTGCTGGAGTTTCTTGAGTCCCCATAAATGGCTATAATTTGCTTTTCAACAGCTTCTACTAATGGTTTTGCAGAAGTATCTCATTAAAGTTTATGGGAGCTTCCAATCTTCTGGTCCTCTAAAAAAGGCAAAAGTTACTCTGCGCCTTCAGCTGAACTCATGAGCTGATCTCACCAAAGGTCTGCCTCCAGGAGAAAAGTCCTGTGCTTATTTCCTGACAAGCTGTCATGTTTCCCAGCTGCAGGGCTTTGTGTCCCCACCACCCAGCCATTCACGTGAATCTGGTGTCCCACGGGGTTGCAACCAACAGATAGTGATGGGGATGCTGGGAGAGGCTCAGGAGAGGGGCAAGAAGATGATAAAGTACCGCACAATGCTCAAGGTGTTGGTCGCTTGGGTATTTATTGCTTTAACACCCGTTACAAGGTCCTCTGCTGCTGGGTCCTACACCGAGCAGGTAAAAAAGGATCTGCAGCAGCAAAGATGTTGCTGTGCTCAGCCCTGCAGTGCAGACATTGCAGCTTCGGTCCTGCAGCACCACGTAAAACATCCACGGGGGACCATGCGGGGCTGCGGGGGGCTTGCGGGGGCCGTACACTCTCAATTCCCCCAAATAATGCACTTGCTATAATAACTGCAGTCCTCATGGGACACCCCTAAAAGAGGTACCCTGGCCAAACAGGAGCACAGGGTGGTTTAACCATGCAGGCTGCTTTAACCAGCTCTTGGTTTGCCATGTTGCCTTTTGGGATCTCTCTCTTCCTTGGGGACGAGCTCTCCAAAGAGGGAGCAGGGAGCCGGGGGCTGTGACGAGGCAGGGTGGTGGCTCTGCAACCAGAGGCAGGGTTTGGTCGTGCCATGCTGCTGGCTGGAGTGGAGCCACCTTTGCATTGCCACTGAGACAGAGGGCAAGGAGGACCTGCGCTGGGCTGGGAAAAGGTGCCACCAGCTGAGGAGCTGGCAGGATGCGGAGCAGCCCCTGGAGCTCCAGGCTCAGCAGGAACAGCACCCAGCAAAAATGGCACATCCCCTAGGGAGGCAGCACCCGCCAGTTTAACCTTTTGCATGGCCATGCAGCTTTCTGGTCTTGACTTTTTTTTCAGCTTATTTCCCTTTAAATGAAGAAAGGCTTTTTTTTTTCCCTTTTTTTTTTTTTTTTCAGTCCCAACCTTCCCTAAGGGGCAGAATGGCAAGCCCTGCCTTAATGCCCAGTGTGGCGATGCATGGGCAAGAGATGCCAAAGGTCAGGCTAGCTTGGTCATACTACACATATACCCATATAGAGTGCTTTCAGCTGCTGCCTGGCCCAGCACTGGGTCAAATCTCTGCAGCTGACAAAGACAACAGCATCATCCACTCACCAGTAACACAGGAATGTGGCCCAGCACATTCACCATCGCAGTAAATCAACTTGTTGCTTTCCTTATTTGAGGCTTCCAGCTGGCAACCCCGCAAACCCCTGTGGTTTGCCCTTCCTAACAAATTGCTTTCCAAGCTTTTTTACTGAAAGCAGCAGGATTTGGCTCCTCCACACCATTTGTATTCAGTAAGAGCCTCTCGTTCCCACCCGCTGCTCGCTACTCTGCGATGCAGTGGTCCTGTTGCCATCTCTCTGGAGCCTGATCTTGGTGGCATGTGAGGTCATTTCCCACAGCTACAGAAAAAGCTCAGGGACCCAGAAGGGAGAAACTGTCTGTGTTGTAAAGCTAGTCCTCCACCAGTATAGCCAAACTCCTGTAAAAGCCTCTTCACTTGAGTGGAGAACATTTATTGCCCTCAATAAGCCTGTAAAACATTTCTGGTTGTTTCTGGATTTCTCTGGCAAAGTTATATAGTAGAAGATTAAACTCGCTCATGTTTAACCACATAGCTTAAGGAAACCAGGGAAAAAAACCCAAAGTGCTCTCGGACAGATCAGGTGTGGCTGAGGTGGGAAGCCTGGCTTTGAAGCTCCTGCTTTCATATGATCAGCACCCAATTGCAGAATAGCAAATGCTGTTGGCTTTTAGAAGCTGTTGATGGGGCAAAATACAGTTCTTGGAGCACATCGCATTATATGGTCCCAGTAGTAAGTATAGCCCAAGGCAGCAGAGACATCCCAGGTCTCCTGTCCTTCAGTAGCTCTGGCTCTCTCTGATGCCCGACATGAGGTTGTTCACTCAGGCTGCTCACTGGCCCCACGTTGTCCAGAAGTCACACATTCAGAGACCTGGTTTCCAATCCTACCTCTCTTTCTGAGGTGCTGAGTGATGATGCTTAGCAATCATTGATTGTGTTTCCCTTGATAAAGGGCTTTTTGGGGCAAGGAGTACTTCTGGGCTTGTTGTGTGCCCACACCAGGGGAGGTTTAGATTGGATATTAGGAAAAATTTCTTCACTGAAAGGGCTGTCCAGCATTGGAACAGGCTGCCCAGGGAAGTGGTTGAGTCACCATCCCTGGAGGTATTTAAAAGACGTTTGGATGAGGTGCTGAGGAACATGGTGTAGTGGTGGACTTGGCAGTGCTAGGTTAATGGTTGGACTTGATGATCTTAAAGGTCTTTTCCAACCTAAATGATTCTATGATTCTACCCCAATAGCAGCTTGATCAGGATGGAGAATTTTAGGAGCCTCCAGGAAAATGTACCAGGGACAGAAAGGTCTGGCTTTATGTTTGTGACGTTTCATTCTTCATGGCTGGGTAAGAAGCTTAGCCAGGAACTTGAGATTTAGCCCTGGTTGCTACCCCTGCAAATACAGCCTCCGGAAGGACTTCCTTGTGGACACCCACTCCTGAATTTGGGCCACAGAGGTGTGGACAGCTTTAGAGAGGCTGCGTGTGATGCCTCCTACAAGCTGCCAGAGGTCTGCTGTGGCCAGATGAGGAAGATCTGCCTGAGACTGGCTTCTGTGCCTGGCTGGGTTTTAGTGCCTCTTACTCACATGCTACATTAGGCAGCAAATCACTCGGGAGTGCTGTGGAAAACCAAAATGTGTGCACCAGGACCGTCCACTTCTGCCGAAGAAAACATCGCTCTGCAGTAAATGATTAATGGGAAAAATATTGCACCGCTCCCCTCCGAACCTCCTCCAGTGACGCTGCTGCCCTCCCAGGACATGATGCCACTCGGCAAACGTGGTCCCCTCCCTTGCTGCCCAGCGTGCAGGCAGCCCAGACAAGCATGGAAGGGACTCACAAGCCTTGGTATCACTATTTCCGATCAAGAAATGGAAAATCCCTTCTCTGGTGAGATGCCGTCAGGTCTTCTCAAGATGTTTTGAGGTGCAACCATAGCTTGGTCTCACTCACTTTTGTTGGAGACCTCCTGTATGGCTTTGGTTTAGAGAACATTTGGTTTAGAACATTTGGTTTAGAGGCTGCTTGCTGGCTCCTCTGTGGTCCTTTTCTCCACCAGTGCTGTGTCCTACAGCCACCGCCTAGCCCACCAGGAGGGACCACAATTGCCCTCAGGAAGCCTCCAGGACCTCACTGAAGGCATGGGTTGTACTTCGGTAAGCATTTCCTTGAAAATGGCTAAAACACAGTAAATGTGATTTACAATCAACAGACAGATTTATCATCCAACAGATTTATCATCCAAGATCTACAGAGCAGTACTGCAGGCAAATTTTAACCCCCTCCATCCTGAGCTTGGGTGGAAAGGACAGCGTCTGATGGTGCTCCGGGACAATTTGTGCTGCCACCAGCAAAGCCTGAGCAGCTGTGACATGTCGTCCAAACGCATCTGAGACTCCACCTTTGCCACCAAAATGAGATTATGGTGGCAATATGTGTTGTGGGCACTAGAAATAAATTGTTTGCTGCCTTTTCATCTAGCTTCTCCATGACTATTTAGTACCATGAAGAAAACATTTTAGCAGGGATTCCAGCTGAAGTCTTTTGTCCCTCTGTAACTAAGGCAGGGATGCAAACATGCAAACATCCTTAATTAAAAGGATTTAGTAAGCACTCTTTCTGGGGACAGTCTGTGAAACAGGATTGTTTCAGTGAAAATGGAGCAGGGAAGTCAGGCGTGGAGCAGGCAAGAACTAACAGGATGAAATCCACTGGTTTCCATTGGAGAAGGGGGAAAAGAGCAGGGCAGGCTTTGTGGGGAGTCACTGTCCCACCACAGAAATCCTCATGAGCATGTCCCAGAGGCTCTGGAGAGCTTGCCTGGGTTGGACAACTCGGCTAAAAATGCAAGACATGGAAAAGGTGAGAAACATGCTCATTTGTAGCAATAAACAAGTGATCTTCTCCTTTCTATTATAGACTTCGTTTTCAGAGAATGCACCCAAAACAAGCAGATCTAAATTTAAAACAAAATGAAAGCAGTAAGTCAACGATAACAATGCTATTACTTGAAATGGGTTAGCAGCTGGCATTTCTTGCCTTCCTCCTACATATCCTTAAATATAAGCACCCGCGAGGTCATTAGGGGCCCAAAGGGATCTTGGGGACCCAATGGGACCACACGTTCTTTGCAGATTTCTCTCAGGGGCAGGATATCCTCATCGAGCTGTGGCTTCAGGCTTGAGGCCGTCCTGACTTTTGGTCCAGCAAGATTCTGCCAAATCTCTGCAAGGATGGCTCATTCCTCCACTGTGAAATTATTAAAATGTGACCTCATGAAGGCAGTATTTACACCACGTGTTATGTCTATGAGAAGCAGCTGTGGAGAGGCGTTCGGCTGTCGGGAAAACTCATGTTGCCTATGAAGTTTTGGGATGCAGCAGCTTCAGGCGTGTCTTTCTCTTGGATCTTCCCGATCCTGTCACCTCAACCTCCAGCCCACTAATACAAAGCAAACCAGTGGGTCCAGGGTTTCTCAGCTGGATGTCCTGCCCAAAGGCAGCACGGAGGACATGGCACAGCTAAAAACCTGGAGCTCCGGCCCTTTAGGCTGCTCCATCCCCTGGGTGCATGGCAGCAGCACCACCATGGGATACGGTTCCTTCAGTCCAACCACAGGGGCCCAGGAAAGATCAGGTGGCCTGGAGAATTTATTTTATGCTTGAGAATGGGTGATATTTCATTCCTTACCCCAACAGTGGTGTATATACTCCTGCACATGCCAGAGAAGGAGGGTGGTGATCTGTCAGTAAAGTACTGGTTTGGCACAACCGTTGCAAGAAATAAAATGCAAATGGATTTATTTTATGCATTTCAGGGGAAAAAAGGGTCATTTGGACACACTGGGGTTGATCTTCTGGTTGGTTTTGCAGCGTTGCAGGGCTAGGAGTTGGCTGAAGAACACCGTTCCCTCACTGGGACAAACTCCATCATGCTGCTGCGCACGGGCTTGTGAGCACAGGCTTCATCTTCCCTCAGAAACTAGCTGCTTGGGTAACCATGCAGAAAAAAAAAAAAAGTGCAGATTCGGAAAAAAAAGGTCACCTCTCTGGAAGGGACACTTGGTGGGAAGCCAGTTGTGCAGAGCCAGGGTTGGCGCAGAAGCCCAGGGCACGGTCCCCGGTACACTGGAGGGCAGGGCTGCTGTGCAGGTTTGGGCTGCTAGACAAACACATTGTTAAACAATGTGAGTAGGTCTTTCCTGTGTATTTCTTTTCCTTATTTAACTTGAGGATTATTGTGTGTGTTATGAGACCTGGCAGCAGTTAGAAGGAAGCTAATATCTTGGTTTGTTTTGTTTTTTCCTGTTTAAATTTGACACCACATGGTTAATAAGGTATTGCAGATAGAAGAAATAGATACAGCGGTGGTTGTTAAGAAAGTATACAACCAAATTATTTTTTTGTGATGGGTGGGGATAGCAGATGGATGTTTTTAGCATAGATAAATTTACAGTTCTAATTTGTGTTTAAATTTCCCTATAATTAAGGATTATTCTTCTCCTTCACCTTAAGCCTCTGCTTCTGTCCAGCTCCATGAGAATATTGTGTATTCCCCTTCTCATTCAGATTCTAATGTTACCTTAAATTAAACTTACCTTTAAAATAAATACTGAAATTCTGTGCATCTCATTACATGAAGCATAAAATACTGTATTTAGGCATATATCTCTTAAGTACTTGAAAGCATTCCCTGGTGTCATAATCTGGGATTTTGTATTATAATGTGTCAGCAGTTTCAGTACTTCCTGCATGAATGAGAATAGGAGCTATCCAGAGAGGAGATCAGACAACTTCAGATGCAATAAATGGTCCAACAGTGTCGTGGTTTAACCCCAGCCAGCAACTAAGCCCCACACAGCCGCTCACTTACCCTCTCCCTGGTGAGATGGGGGAGAGAATCAGAAGAGTAAAAGTGAGAAAACTCGTGGGTTAAGATAAGGACAGTTTAATAGGGAAAGAAGAAGCTGAGCATGCAAGCAAAGCAAAACAAGGAATTCATTCACTCCTTCCCATCGGCAGGCAGGTGTTCAGCCATCTCCAGGAAAGCACGGCTCCATCACGTGTAACGGTTCCTTGGGAAGACAAAACGCCATCGACTCTGAACATCCCCCCTTTCCTTCTTCTTCCCCCAGCTTTATATGCTGAGCATGATGTCGTATGGTATGGAATAGCCCTTTGGTCAGTTGGGGCCAGCTGTCTCAGCTGTGTCCCCTCCCTGCTTCTTGTGCACCCCCAGCCTACTCGCTGGTGGGGTGGTGTGAGGAGCAGAAAAGGCTTGACTCTGTGTAAGCACTGCTCAGCAGTAACTAAAACATCCCTGTGTGATCAACACTGTTTTCAGCACAGATCCAAAACATAGCCCCGTACTGGCTACTGTGAAGAAAATTAACCCAACCCCAGCCAAAACCAGCACAGGCAGGAACCTCACGAAGCCCAGCAAAGGTAAATGCTGTAGCAGAGATGGAGACAGAGCCAGGCTCCTCTCAGGGGTTGCACAGGGGAAGGACAAGGGGCAATGGACACAAGGTGGATGATGAGAAATGCCAGTTGGATATTAGGAAAAAAAAGTGTTCTCCATGAGGGTGATCCAAGACTGGAGCCCAAGGCTGTGGGATCTCTGTCCTGGGAGATGCAAACCTTGGCCCTGAGCAACCTGATCTAGCAGGGGTTGGAGGAAGAACCTTCAGAGGTCCCAGCTCCAGAGGTCCCCACCAGCCTCTGTTCTTCTGCAATCTATGACTCATCAGGAATACCCCACGGTCTATTGGTGGAGACACCGGAGAAGTTATAATCATTCCTTTAGTCTTGTTCTTAACCAACATGTTTGTTTTTTCATTGCCAGGTTCACCATGCTCCAGTGCATGTCCCTTCTTTCTGCAGGTCTAACATTTAAGACCTAATTATTTGCCAGCCAAACATCTCTTCATGCTTCGCTTGGCCAGGTGGAACAAGAGAGGAATGGGTAACCCTCTTTCTCCCCTTGCCTCCAGCTGCCGGTCAGTCACCAAAATCCTCCTGAGATGTTTCACCAAACCCACAGGAGGAGTCACCAGCAGGGTTAATCCTAGTCCTCTGGGCTAGGACTTTAATCAAAATTTCTGCGCTAACCTGACTAAGCCAATGGGCCCAAACGCAGCCCTGGATGGTTCATCATTAGAAAGGATGAGCTGTAGGTTGTGATGATGGGCTACCAGGGCTGATAAAATCACTCATTATGTAGGGGACCCGCGAGGCCACTGCGACCCCACGGATGCCGTTGCGTTGGCCCACAGGGTGTCATGCCCAGCCTTGGGCTGAGTCAGGCTACCCAGGGCTCCAGGACGAGCTGTGCTTGGTAATTTCCCATCCTGGACAAGCGCTGAGGTTTGTGCTCTTTGCTGTACCTCCTGTGCCCCTGGAGCAGGTTTGCCAGTGTGGAGGGAGAAGCTACGGCCATCAAGTGTGGACACAGGGCGAGGAGGTGGCTGCCTCCTCCACTCCTGCCCATCCTGATGCTTGAAGGGTTCATGACATCTCTGTTTTGCTTCCCTGACTGTTGCATCTCTCTTGCTGGCATGGAAATATCAACAGCCCAGCCTTGGTGCCTCTTGGCATAGCCTCCTTGCCCACTTGGCTTCACCAACAACCCCAGAGCAGGACATTTTGGTGTTAGCATCCCCAGCCAACCTCAACGGGGCAGCTAGGGATCACTGGAGAGACTCACCATCCAGTGACTCAGCCCCATCCCTTGCAGACACAAAGCGTTACCATCACCTCCAGACCCACATCAGCCCCTGCAGTGCCAGCATGATGTCCCCACGCCAAGGTCCACCATGCCCCTGCTTGCAGGGGACCTGCCTGATCGTAGGCGCGGACACCGGGAGGTGGGTGAGCCCGGCATGGCACCGTGAGGCTCTCCCCATCTGGGATCTCTGGGTGGCACACAGATATCCAACCACAGCCACCTTGTCTGAGCTAGGTCCTGGAACTCCAGCCTTGAGTGCCCGGGGAAAACAGGGAAGGCTCTCACCCCGCCGCGGCCGTAACAAGCTCTTTTCCTCCCATCTCGCTAGCGCTTGGCTTCCAGCCCTGAAAGGAAGATCACCGTGCCAAGAATTTCTACAGCCGTGTCCAACAGAGCGAGCTAACACCTGATTTGCCCTTAATTACAGCGGTGGGAAAAAGCCTAGGGGCAAATGTGAAAGGGTGACAACTGGGTGGTGATAAGGACAAGACTTGTCTGTCATTTGGCATAAGGGCTTTTCCCAAGGGCTTTATTTCCTAAGAAAAATCAGCAGAAAGACTTTGAGTGTGCGGAGAAGCAGCTCAAAGGACAGGATGTATAGAAACCATGCCTTCCCCTCTGCCATGCCAACATCTCCAGACCAGAAAGGTCTGGAGGCCCCTCACAGCCTTGCATCAGGAGTGACGCACATGCCGTTTGCATGCCGACATGCCACAAGGCAGCAGGCAATGCAAAGTTACTGCAAGAAGGGAGTTAAAAATAGACGCTGAATTATTCCAGAGCTTTTGTCCAGCCTATTTGTGGACAAAATAACCCCCATTACCTTCTGACCCCTGAGCAGCTCCAGCTGTTCCCACCACCACCGAACCCCCCTCCAAACCTGAGACCCTGCCCCTGCTGCCTCTGTTGTGTTCCCGGGTTGCTATGTTACAAAAACACTATTAAAGAGTGCTGCAGCTCCGAGCAAGGGCACCCGAAACCTTTGGATGGTCCCTGCTGAGGTTGTTAATGGGGGATTTTTAGGTGCGACCAGGCTCGTTCCTGATACAGTGGCTTTCAGCTCTTGCCCCAAAGGTGTATTGTGCTTCCTTGCTTTAAACGTGTAAAAGAAAGAGAGAGAAAGCCACAGAATAATAATTAAAAAATGTAAATTATTTTATTTTACTTTAATTTAATTTTAAAAAATTGGAGAGGAAAAGCCCACACAACGATTGGCTGAAGCACCACAACAGTTTGCCTGGGATGCTCAGCCCCGCTCTTCCCACTCGTGCCTTGCTCGCACAGCCCTTGCTCAACTCCAGTGCTGGAGCAGCCTTAAGCTGCTGGCCATAGATGGTGGATTTTTTTTAAAATCCTTTTTTTAAATCCTTAAAACCTTTTAAAACACCTGCGAGATATTTCAGAAGAATACAGTCTCAGGTTTCTGCACCCTGCATTGGAGTCCTGGGGTATCACAGACCAGTGCCCAAGAGGGATATTTTTTAATGACACAATTTGAAAGCTTTGATCTGTTTGGGCTATTAAATTTGTTAATGCAATTCTTTACATCCTCCCGGGCTTACACTTGAGCACACCTGAGCACTCAGCTGCTCCCCAGCCAGCAGAGGCAGTTTGAAGGGGAAACTGGAGTGGGACCGATGGTGCTAGCTGATGAGCCTCTTCTCGTTATGAAATATTGTGACTAGGTGTTGGTCACAGGAAACAAGTCTCCAGAGCAAGCCGGGAATCCGTCAGGCGGGTGATTGCACTCGATTCCCAGTCACTCATGGTCTCTTCCTGCCAAAACCCTGATTTAATAATAATTATAATGATGATAATGATTATGATAATGATAATGATAATAATAACAATAACAACAACAACAAACTAATACATTATTATAATTACATTTCTATAAATTTTATGGATTTCTATATATTAAATATTTTATATGCACATTTATATTATAGATAAATATATTTATATAATATATTAAAATCTGTAAAATCTATAGAATATATATAATATATAGTAATATATATTTATGTGATAAAATGTAAATATATGTTTATATAAAAATATATATAGACGCATCCTTGGGGATGTGTGTAACGTCTGCTTTGCTGGATGCCCAGACACATTGCCTCGGATTATATGTATATAATATAAATATGTCTTTATACAATATATAAAAATACATAGGATGTAGATAATAATATATATTTTTAGATACACACACACACATACATATCCAGGAATATTAAACAGTGCTTTTACTAAGAACAAGACCCAGAGGAAACAAAACTGAGGGTAGCTCATTTCAGAGGAAGGGCAGACCTATAAAATTAGGAAAAATTCTAAATGCTGCAGCCTTCACCCCTCTTTTCTCAGTCTCAGGTGCACACCAGGCCCTGCCAGGGTGGCCAAGACTCTCTTGGCAAAGCCAAGCCCTCAGGCTGTTCCTGCTCTACCCTTATGCCACAAATTTGTCTCAAGCCCCTGCTCTGAAATGGCCTTGGGGGGTTCCTGGGGAGAAGGGCTTGGGCGTGATGGGGAAGGGGTCTCCCCCTGCCTGGCCCGATGAGGCTGGGGATGCTGCTTCACCTTGCAGGGGAAAAAAGAAACTTAGCTGGGACATCACCTTTCAGCTTAACAGAGAAATGGCCGTAAAGCATCTGCATTACTGTTTATATTATTTGAAGAACAAAAAAGGAAAGGTTTTCTTCTATAATTCCCTAGTCAGTAAATTAAAATGTTCACACCTTGGCTTTCCAAGCACCTCCTGGCCACATTTCCCTGGCATTTGCACTGTGTTTTTTGCCCCATAAACACCCCGATTTCCATTCTCTGCAGATCCTCCTCAGCTCAGGTGAGGCAGTTAATTGGCAATAAATGGCTGAAAAACAGGCGGAGGATGGAAGGAAAATAAATGTCCTCGGTGGGAAACTTAATAGGGAGAGCTAAGGAAGAAATAAATGAGAGGGGGATGAAGGGATGATGCTGGCTACCCAGAAGAGCTTTTTCACCTCCCCTTCCCACCATGCCAGAAACGAGCCCATCTGAAAAACGACTGTCCCAGCCAAAACGCGCTGGTGCTGAGCCAAAAGCAGATGGGGAGAAGGGCTGGAGTAAGGGGAGGATGGGACCAGCACTTCTGGCAGCATCTTGCATTGGCGTCGGATTCTTGGGCAATGAAACCAAAGGAAATCACTATTATTTTATTTATTTATTTTATTGATAAGGCGTATTTACCAGGCATTTTATTTATGAGGCATAAAAACCAGGCCGTGGTTTGGGTTTGGTGCCTTTTTCCCATTGTTGCTTACTCTTACGTTCGCGATGCAGTCCAGCCTCATGTTCCTGGAAGACGATGAACTCCCTGGGTGAGACAGTGACATCAGGCACAGTGGGATCAAAGGCTTATTTTTTAATTCAGGCCATTTTGACCTCCTGTTGTCGGTGTTTCTATGGCTTACTTAACCCAAAATGTCAGTGCAGATGGACAGGCTGCCGGCACGTCACTCCCTGCACATCCCCGGTTGGTGTTTTCAGGAGCAGCAGCACTGGGAGGCTGTATGCATCAGCTTGTACGTGTCCTGTGAGAAAAACCTCTCCCTCGCATTTTAATCTAACTCTTGGGCAATTAAGTTTTTTAAAATAAAGCCAGGGACATGTGCTGCACAGCCTCTCCTCTGTCTGTCCTTCAGCTGATGCCCGCCAAAGGAATCGGGAGGAATTGCTGGGGGCGAACAGACAGACCCTATCAGCCCCATCAGCTTCATTTCCTTAATCTCCTAAAAAGATGCCATCAGAGCTCTGGGCACCCAGAGTTTTACCAAAACTTGCCATTTTGGGGTGGGTTGATTCTGGTTACCTCCATCCTAAGTGACGCGGTGACCTGACCAACACCATCAGTGCTCAGCCTTGACTTTTCCCTTACTTCCATAAAACTCAGTGAAGGAGGGAGGGTTTTCTCCTGGTTCTACCCCAGTGAGACAGGTCATTGAAATTACTTTTATTGCAAGCAGATAAAAAGTTTTCCCTGTTTATTACCCTGTAAGTTATGCCTGTAATTTTCCTGTAAAAGGATGGCTTTAAAAAGTTGTTCCAGTACTATCTGGAGATCATCTAGCTTGCGTTTTTGGCTTGCAGGTGTTGGATGTGGGATCGTAGTAGCACTGAGCTGTAGGAATGGAGTGCCGGGTTTAAAGCAAAGCGTTTTAATTAACAGTGCAAGCACAGGAGTGGGGCTGCTTTTTCATTTAAGGTAATAGCAAGCTGCTGTCAACGTCTGGAGAGAAGGAACAGGACTTTGCTGAAGTCCTGGAGCGAACCCAGGACTTTCCTGCTGGTGGATCTGGGGCAGAAGAGAAGCAACTTCCCTGATGCAGAAAAGGCAGCGTGCAGCGAGCCACTGCACCCATCTGGCAGTACAAAGTGCAAAGGGATGCTCCCAGGCCAAGTGGATAGGGATATAAAATTTGTGGAGCACTTTAGGTCTTTGCATTTTTTGTTTTCTTTAAAGCCGAGAGGCAGAAATGGGCAGATCCAGATGGGACCCCAAAATGAACCGACCGGCTTATCCTGGGGGTTGCGTGTTTTTCCCCAGACTCTACGGGGAGCCTCATGAATGTGGCTGAGCCTTGGTGCCTGCAGCCAGGAGGGATGAAGCCCACCCTGCCCGTCCCAGGGAAAGCTGCGTGTGTCTCCTACCCATCCATCTCTTGAAACTGGGGTTCAGCACTACCCTGGCAATTCTCATGCCCCTCTCCTCGTGGAAGTGGGGCACTGGTCTTGTTTGCAGTTCAACTTGGTGTGGATATAAGGAGCAGTTCAGGTATGTTTTGGTGTCCTTATTATTGGTGTAAAGGGCTGCACTGAATCATTCAATCATGTATTACATGTTTTTATATACATGCATATATATATAAGGCCATATAGAGCTGATGGGAGGGAAGGGGCATCCCTGCCTCCCCAAAACACTGCAAAGACAGGTGCACTGACCCATCCCACCACCAAAGGTGGGCTTGGGCCGACACATTGGTCTGCGGAGGGGCATGGGAGGCATTTCTCTTCTGCAGGCGCAGCTGCAGGGCGATGCTGGGCTTAGGGCGATGTGCTTGGGGCGAAGAGGTGCGTAGGGACATGGTGTAGCGGTGGACTTGGCAGCGTTAGGTTTACCGTTGAACTTGATGATCTTAAAGCCCTTTTCCAACCTGTACGATTCTGTGGTGTGGAGCAGCCAGGCCCCGTTGCACCTTAACCTCCGCGGGCAAAGCTGCCGATGCCGGTGTTTGCTGGAGCCGTTTCTCTTTCTTGAGTCTAGAATGAGTCAGTATCTGCTCCCATCCTTTTTGGGCTGCTGCATCCCACCAGCACCGGACTCTGCGCTTGTCGGCTCCCACCCACCGATAAAAAAAAAGGTGCTGCTATTTACCTGTGGGGTGCTGGAGAGTATTTATGGCAGGCAGAGGCACAAGTATCTACCATACTTGGGTGCCAGCACCTTAAAGGAGGAAGCCCAGCCAGTGCTGGGAGGTGTGTTCAAGCAAAAAATGGGGAATATATTAAAAGAGAGAGGGAAATTACAGCTGAGTTCAGCAGTGATGCTCGGCCTTCGGCACCTCCTTGCTTGCTGAAGACGCTCCACCAGCGCAGTGCCTCCCCAGCACCGAATGTTGCAGGGCAGCCGGGACGGGAAGGCCTTTCAGCCATAGGCGGAGGTGCTTAAATTCACGATAAACTTGATAAATCACAAATATTACAGACACGTTGCTCTGAACGGTCCTTAATCTTGGCTTACAGCCCCGTTTTTCGAAGCTCCCACCCTTGCACCGCGGATGTCGCGATAGAATAGCAATGGCGATTTCTTTCCACGCGTCTCCCCGTGGGGCAGAAGGACCTGAGGAGAGCAGCGGGATGAATTACCGACGGCTAACTGCAGGAGAGGTCCGGCGCTACCGCTACCGCCCCCGCTGCAAACTCCCGGGGCAGCGCCCGTCTTCCGGCGCCCCACGCAGCCTCGCACCATCCCCTGGGGAAGGCGCTCGCCGGTGCCGGCCCTGCGCTGGCCAGGGGAAGGCGGAGGGCCGCCGCCCGCACCACCCGAGGGATCCTCCCCTGCCTGGGGGTGGCTCTGCGCGGCCACCATCGCGCCCCCGCCCGGAACCGCAGCCGGCGCATGCGCGGCCGCACCGCCTTCCCTTCAGCGGATGGGCGGGGCGGGGCAGAGCGCCCGCCCCGCCCACTTCCGCCGCCGCCGCCGCCGCGAGGGGCCCGCCGGGAAGGGGGGGGGCGGACGGGGGGGCGGGGGCGCGCGCGTGGCACGCGGGTCTCCGCGCCGCCGCCCCGCCCCTCCCCGCCCCCCGCCGCCCGCGGTGCCGGCAGCGACGAGGTGGGTACGGCGGGACCGCCGCCTCCCCATCTCCTCCCTGGGGCAGCGTGAGGGGGCGGTGGCGGCGAGGAGTGCCCCTCACGGCCCCCCCGCCGCCTGAGGGAGAGGCGGGGCCGCCCTTCAGGCCTAACGGCCGAGCCGGGAGGCGGCCGTGCCGGCCCGGCCCGGCCTGTCCCGTCCGGGAGCGGGGAGGAGCCGTGCGGGGAGCCCCGGGGAGGCGGGAGGCCCAGCCCGGCGGGGAGGGGAGGGGAGGGGAGAGGAGAGGAGGGGAGGGGTGGGTTGGGGGTGGCGAAACCCGCGGCGCGGCGGGTCCGCCTCTTTCATTGATGAAATTTAAATTCCTCGGGGTTTGCCTCCCGCCCGCCGGGCCGGGAGGGACTGCTCGGCTGAGGGGCCAGCGCGGCGGGCGGGCTGCTCCCAGCGGGGCCGGGGCCGGGGCCGGGGCCGGGGCCGGGGCCGGGGCCGGGGCCGGGGCCGTGGCCGTCGTCTCTCCCGCTTCCCCGCCGCGCAGCTTCTCGACCGCCGGCGGCCAGCCTCCGGGAGGGCAGGCTGATCTCCCGGCCTTTCCCTCCCCAGCCTAGGGGTCAAAATAACCCCCCAAACAATTCAGTCTATATTTATAAGAGCAAAGTATTTATTTTATTAAAGAGCGAAAATGTCGTCTTTTGCGACAGGTAAGCTGATGTGCTTCGTTTTTTTTTTTTGACTCTTCAGCTGTGTATACATAGATCTCTGCTTTTTTTTCTCTCTTCTGTCCTTTCCAGCAGCGGGGTAGAGCGCAGGCAGCCGTAGGTGTAGCAGCCAGATCGGCAGCCGACTCGCAATGTGCGAGGGCTTCCTAGAAGTGTTAGTCGGTATTTGGCAGCGGGGCCTCTGCCGATTCCGCTCTGCTCGGTTCGCTTACCTCGGTGGATGTGTAGCTCTCGTGCGGTAACGGGCGAACGGTGAAACCAGGTGGTTGTAGCGGCAGGGCTCTTATTCGTGGCTGCTGCACCGGCAGGATCCGGAGTATGCAGGGGGATCTTGCAAGCACAAATCTTCCCTCTCCACTGAGCGGTTTGTTAAAGTTGGGGGAGAAAGAGCACTGAGGTCGAGTGTCTACACTTTTTTTTCAGAGGCTTGAGTGTATTTTGGCGTTTCCTGATCCTGGTAGGCTCCAGTGCTCTCCTTTACTCTGCATTCGTGAGTGTGTGTGTACGTGGTCTGAGTTTTAGATTCCTCTATTGCAAAACAGGGAACCAGCCCATGAGAGGTCATTTCAGGAAGAAAAATGACTTTGGTGCATTGCTGAGGCAGTTTTCTTTCCCTCCTTTCCGATATTCCTAATGATGCGTGTGTGCTTTTTGTAATTAAATCTGTGCCTGTAGGTTTCCTTAATATAAATCCATGCAGGCCTGTCAAAAAATGTGACACAGCCTGTAGAAAGAACACCAGTAGGTCTTTTGCTATACGCACTTGGACGTTGCAGGAAACCAAGGGCCTTCGCAGGCTTTGGGAAATCACTGTCGCTCACCCAGTGGATGTCTAGGACTGTGCAACACTTGCTGTGTAAATGCATCAACAGTCTGCAAATGGCCTGTGGCACCTGGGCAAAATGCGGAGAGCTGAAGGGTGGAAGTGTTACAGCCACATTGCTCAACTGGTCACTCTGAAAGTTAGCAAGATAAGCCCCTTCTTGCTGGGAAACACATGACGAAAAGACGTTGTGAATTGTTCTTTTTGAATAGAATTGGCTTATCTCAGCCTACTGCTGAAGGTAGCCATCTTGCAGGCAAGTGATACTATTTATGAAACTGAAAGCTGGAGAAACCTATGTAAAGATAATAACCAGTTTTTAAAATATGACCAAGGATTTGACAATCCTAAAAGCTTTTTTAAAAAAAAGTACCCACCATTTAAGTGCTCTTGTATCAAGCCAATAGTACTAAAACATGTTGCCAATGTCAAGTGATATTTTTAGCAGTGAGGATCAGCTGCTAGACTGAGAAATCCAGACGTGTCTGACCGTAACACCTAAACTCTTGGCGCGTGTAGCTGGCAAGAACGGCTTCCTAGGTTGCAAACTTCTGAGTTGGCTCAGGCCAACCTGCTCATCCATTAAGGAGAGGGAGGGTGTACAGGTTTCTCTTCAGGTATGCCTCAGTCCAACATATGTTGACCAATTTTGCCTCTAGTAGTAAGAAAAGAAAAATGTTTGTAAAGGCTGAGTTCAGTTCTAAAAATCAAATGAAGTAATATTTATTAGCATTGCGCATTATAGTGTGGGTATTTAAAGTGATTTTTATCCTTGTCAGGGATAAAAATTGCCATGAACTTTTAGTGGAGTTGGTGGAAGTTAAGACATTCACTCTGTACCCTCAGCACAGAGTTCAAGGATGGAGCATTTAAAGTTCAGCTGTGTGTTTTAACTTACTGTCCACCCTTCTTGATTTTTATATGAGTAGTCTGGCTCCAAGGAGACCTAAATAATTTTCTGCTGTAGGTCTTCCTGTGTGCTTACTTGGGTTGCAAAAGTAATTACAATTCATAACTCTCAGCCCAAAAGATCCCCAGTTTTTTAATGAGAGAGGGGACTTCTTGCTTGACTTGTGCCGCGACTCCCTCCTGTGCTGGGTCCTTGTATACCGAGTACCAAGGCAGTGAAGTTCTCTTCTGAGTGAATTAATGAACAAAACTAATCAATCTTAACGCATTCTCTGCTTTTAATGTAAAATAAGGGGAGGAACGGCAGAAAGGAAATATGTGCAAACCCCTAAGTAAGGGGTCACCGCTGTTCCGTTCTTGTGCAGTTTTCCTGAAGACATCTGTCCCTTATTTTGTTTCTGATAGTGTACGAAGACCTTCTTTTTATTAGCTTGATCTGATTTATCATATTTTGTTTTTTCATATGTCAGTTATGAAAGTTATGCATCATAAACCTGCAAATACTCTGCCATATGCTGTAGTTCATGTTGTGAGGGCAGGGGGCAGGTTAGCAGTGAGAGCAGAGCACAAAAGCGTGTTAGAAATAACAGTGGGGGCAGGAGGGTTTGAGTGAAACTCTCCACGTGTCAGACACTACCGCGAATTTGATTAAAGAGCTCTCCTTTCTCTACTACTTGAGAAGCACTTTCTACTGAAGACATTAAAATAAGATATCCTGCGTCGTCATTTTTGCAAAGCCCAGTGTTTTCTGAAGCCTCAACTGTTTAGGCATGCTTTTCTGTTCTGTGCTAATTTCCTGCGTGGGCCGGTCCCCCGAGAGTCTTCCACTACTTTATCCTACCCTTTTCTTCCTTCAGATGAGTGTTCAAGAATGCTGATCCCATAAAAGTGGGCTTAGGCTGAAATCCGAGGCATTGGTTGCGAAATAGCTTGGAAGAGGCAGTTCTTTTAAAAAATAATTTGGGAGTTTATGGCCGCATGTACCCTTGGAAATCTCTTCCTGTGATTATCCAACGTCCCTGCCTCCCATCTGATTTTTAGAGGCACAATAACTACTTTTCATTATAGCCTTAGGAAATTTTACTTGCCTGTCGGAAGTAACTGCTTTCAGATATGCAGTCGCACCGGCCTTTCTACTTCCTCATTGCTGCTAGGGTGAAAGGGAAATAAACCTTCACCCGGGCTGTTAAATTTAACAGTAGCTCGTGTTAAAGGACTGCAGTTGTCTTTCTGCTAGCGGTAGGCTGGGGTGCATAAATACCAGCTTCTTCCCCAAAACTGAGGGGCAGCAACACAGGAACAACTAGTGCTGAGTTTGTTTATGTTTGGCGCGGATGCACTCATGCTGCTGCTGTGGTCTTGCTTTGGGGAGCCTTTAGAGAGTGCTGTAGATCCCCATCCAGTCCAAATCCTGGTGGACATCTCTTAAGATAAATGCTTAAAAGCCTCTGCCTTGCAATGGTACGTTAAAAGCAGAAAAGCTTTGAGTTGCTGTTTCTCTTGGCTGCTTAGTTACAGTATTCAAATTCTCACGTATGCAGAATAGACACTTTTCCTGCACCAGGCAAACACATGTTTTTATGGACTCCAGCCATGTCCTTCCTTTCTCTTTCCCCAAAATAATAATAATGGTCCTAATAGCACTAATAATGCTCTCCCCAAGCAACCGTGCCCTGGCATGTTGAATCTGAATGAGACCGAGTGGTTGCAGTAGTTGTTAAATGGTCAGTGTAAAGCCTAAATATTCTCTGTTGCTAATGAAGGGTGCAGCCGACGGTGCTGGTAGGTTTGGGGCTCTGGATTTCAGTGAGAAGTGTCCCATCTAGCTGACTGGTCTGCGAGCTTGACACTTGGTGTTTGGAAAAAGCAACAGGTTTGCTTTGCTTCTCTGTGAGGATGTTGGTAATCAGATGTGTTCAGCACTTGCTCATTAAGTCATGGAGAATTTATAGTATTATAAAAAAAACCTAGGACATTATCATGCACTTACTTTTACGATGCCTTTTTTCTTTTGATTTGTTTGTGACGTTAGTTAATCTCTAAATGCTTTTATCTGGTAGGTACAAGTCTTTTGGCTAATATGAGCGAACAAGATTTTCCTGCTTACATGGCAACCTGGGAAAGTTGCTAGCTGGCTCTGCCTTACTTAGCCTCAATGTGTTTAACAGCATGGATGACGATCTCTGTTGAATACTTGATATTTGCAGTTTCTTCTCAGATGTGTTGCATCATATTGGAAGGTTCACATGTTTTACAGGCTGATGAACTGTGAAGAAATGGCCACTGTTGCTGTAACAGAAGTCATGTACTATAACACATTGCAGGGAGGATTACAAACATCTGAAAGTATCTCCTACCACTTGTTTCTCTGGAAGTTTCAAGTGTTTCAATACGCATCAACCCAAAATGTGTGAATGAAAAGACAGTACTAGTAGCAGTTCGGTATGAAAGTATTAAGCTAGTATAGACCTCCTCGTTTTTCTGTAGGAGGAAGTGCTTCCTAATGAAGAGCTGTCCGTGTTTTTACATATTTGACCTGGAAAGATATGCCTAACAGGCTTTCAACTATAACCTGTTTTTACTACTAAATGAAGTATTTGATTAAAAAAAGAACCTATTGTTCATTATACTGTTCACCTTGAGCTGGTGTTTCCCCTGTGTCACACCACACACAGTATGTGCACTGCAGCACTTGTCTGTTCCCCCCCCCCCCTCCCCTCCCCTACCTGCAAAACAGTGCAGTCAGGAAAATGGCCTCTGTGGGCTTCAAAGCAAGGATTAGATACTGTCACTGAGTCTGAGGCTGTGGAATACTTTGCTTAAAAAAATAAAATAAAAGCAAAACTGTATTAAAATGAACTGCCTCTGGCTTTTAGACATTCTCAATAGAATAGCCTTTTAATGCATGTTCTAAATAAGTAAACTTTAAACACAGGTTCCTCTTCTAACAATATTTTCTGCCAGCATCACTCTGTTCACTTGCAAAGTTTCCTCCCATCCCTTTTTGCACTAGTATTCAGGGTGTTTCTAAAATCCAGCTGTATTTGGCAATACATCACTCTCTGTGTAACAGAAAAACAACTACTTAAGGGATTTGGCAGAAATTAAATTAACTGAGGTCTTTAGAGAACATACTCAGAATGTCTTTTGAGAACACACTCACTTCAAATGCTTTCTGTTGGAAAATAAAGTCATGTTATCTCCTGTTTCTTACTGCGATGTGGACTTCACTGTATAGAACATTTGTGTATTTACTCTTTTTCACGTTTATGGAGCTTATCGCTTTCAAGAGCAAAACAAATGCTGAAGTGATAGACAGACTAATTTTCTAGGTTGCTTAGTAACTGAAATGCATGCTGTAGTGTGAAAATACTCATACGATAGAGTAAGGGAATATTTACTGGAACAAACTGAAGATTGTGTGAAAGGGCACTGTATAAATAATTAAAGCATATGTTTTTATTTGCTTGTGTGAACAGAAGGATACTCTCGATCACAGTGTTCTACATAAAATAATTTTTTTAGTGAAAAGCTTTTTCACACTTTTACTTGCTAAAGTATGTTGATGCGGTAGGATGTGAATTCTTTGGCTCTGTAGCAAAAAAGTGTACCACTATGGATATTTGGACACTTCTTGAGATAGATCATTGGTCTTTTGGGACTTTTTTGAGTTTTGATAGAAGGGTGGTTGTTCTGTGGCCCCAATGTAAGGTCTGTTCTCCAAGTTACCAACAACAAAAGCTTTAGATACCTGGAGTGCTAGCACAGTAATAAAATGAGACTAGATTATGTGAGTTTATTAATTTTTAAAAGAAAATTTAAGACTATTTGTAGTCTAAGTTAGTTTTCTTCTTTTTCCTTTAATCCATGTTTTTTATTTTTATTTAAGATTTCAGCAAAGCAATGTCTCAAGCTGGCACTTCACAGTTTCAGGAAGTCATTCGACAAGAGCTGGAGTATTCCATGAAAGTAGAACTTGATAAGATACTTGCGACTGCACCTTCAAATGAGCTAGAGGTAAGGAGCATGATGTGGACACAACTCAAAGCATGATAAATTAGATGCAGGAAGTTTAGGCAAATTTTATACAGGGAGACAAATTACAGAATGCCACGATCCTTATTTTTGGGACGTGCTCTGATCCTGTGTGGAGGAGTAGCCTGGATAGAATGTCAGTAGGAGAGTTTCAGTTCCATATAAACTGTGTGACAGAGTTGTTATTAAGTGTTTAATCATCTTTAGTTATTAAAGGTTCTATGTAATCTTCAATGGATTACAGAAGGGGAGAGTAAAGCTGTTATCCTAAAGATTGGGCCAAATTCTAATGGTTATGATTTTGACTGAAGACTTGTCTTTTAGGTATCCAAGTTGGTTTTGTACCTTGAGTTTTAGTGGAAATGAGCTTTTGGTACTTTTTAGAATTTAAGTAAAATTGTAGCATGTCTCTACTTCAGTGCTGATAAAATCACTCTTGTGAATAGGTTGTACTTCAAGTTTGTAGAAATGCTTCTGTGATTGAATAGGTATGCATTAAATACCAGCATTAACTAATGCATTTCTTCTTTGTAGCACACTAAAAAGGATCTGGAAGGATTTAAGAAGCTATTTCATAGATTCCTACAAGAAAAGGGACCATCCGTGGACTGGGGGAAGATTCAGAGACCTCCAGAAGATTCTGTAAGTTCATGTGAAGTGACAGTCTATAGGGAACATAAAACTGATAATTGCTTGTAGCAAATGATGTAGTTGCTCACAGAATGGATATAACTGCCATGCCTCTGGAAAATCATGTAGGACAACACTTTGGGTTCTAACTGAAAAATAATTATTTATTGACATATGTTGTATGTGTTCCCGAACATCAGGTCCTGCTTAACATATGTATCAAGTTCTTTGGTGTTATTTTGTTAGCTGTTCTTTGAGCAGGGGAACAAAATGGGACAGATGCCTTCTTACCATTTGGTACCTTCTCTGAAGTAAATGGTAACTTTTGTTAGAGGGGAAGCAGGTAGGACCCTTGTTGTTCCCCTTTCCCTCCTGCCCGTGAAATAAGGTTGTGCGTCTCAGATTAGACTGTTTCCAGCAATCCATTCTTCTAAATAATTTGAAAGGAACATATGGCAAGTGGGCTGGGTTATATAGCTCATTTAGCAACTTCTGTAATCTGCAGCAGCTCAGTAAAAGCGAGGAATCTGAAAGTAGTTGACTGTGGGGGGTTTTTGAGTGTAATTTTCTAATGTCAGCTATGTTGTTACAACTTATAACCTGCCACTTGAGCTGCTGCTGAAGAAGCACTAAATGCTTTTTTCAGCACTGTTTAGTACTGAAATAAACACTTCCTATTAAACCTAATCTCATTTTATTGATTCATCTGTGGCCCTAGACTGTCTTTTGACTCTTGCGTAACTAACAGTGTAGTTGTGCTACGAATTCTTGCTTTTCCCAGTGTAGTGATCTTGGCATATTGCGGGATTTCTGTGTCCTAACACATTTGTGGTTTCTCTTAGCCTCTCTGTGGTGATTCAGTCGAGGCTCTGCTTCCAACTGAAAGGCAGGCTGTCCAGTTACTTCCAGAACAGATGCAGTGCTGCTCTCTAAAGCTTTGGAAGAATGATGCTGTTTTAGAGCAAGTCTAGGGTTTTTCCAAGGTTCAGTGTTTTCTTTTAACTTCAAAAAGATGTGATGTCTCTCTCTTCTGTACTATAACACTGAATGAAATGTTGCTTTGGGGAGAAAAATTCACCTTCAATAAAGAGGCTAAGGTGAGAAATTGGAGTTCTAGATAACATGACTTAAAAGGAAGGCTGAAAAAAAGGCTTTTAGTCTAGAGGGGGGGAGACTCTGGGGAGTGATAAGTCTTTTAAATATGTAAAAAGTAGTTGCAACAATGAAAGGAATAAACTGTTCTCTGTGTCAAGATAAGGCCTGGGATTAAATGACAGCAATTTGATGCGAGTGAATGGGCTGCTTTGTGGCGAGGGAGAGCTATTGTCTATTTTTAAAGTTTTGCACACCTTCAGCAGAAAAACCTTCAAGTTCTATAAAGGACTGAAAATTACGGGGTAGGACATTTGGAGCAAATCTCAGACGGGGGTTATAAGACACTGAAATACTCGATGGGAAATTCCCAGGCAAGGCAAGCTCTTTAAAAAAGGAAGTTAGACAAAAGTCTAACTTAAGGTCACAGAGGGCTGAAAGGAGGGCAAGAGTAGCAAGAGTATCTCTCTTCTTCCTTATGGCCTGCACTGGCTCATTCTCACCTGTGACCCTTAGCTATGTAGCAACTTTTGACGAAAAAGAAAAACAAAACAAAAAACAAAACAAAACAAAAACCCCAAAACAAACACCACCACCACCCACCCCACCCCCAAAACACAAACCCAAAACAGTAAGACCTCCTGCAAAATTGGGTCACTTTGGCTTAGGTGAGATGCATGCATGATCTTGGAGGAAATTTTGCTTCCTAGCATGAACTCCAAATCAAATAATCATGCTTGATAAATGTCACAGAAGAAAGCTAGGGAGAAATACCCACAAACAAATGTCCTTTCATCCCTCCTTCACTTCATGATAAATATCTCTTGCTTTAGGATTCCTTGGGTAAGATGATACTTAGAGACTTCCTGATCTGACAGGAGGTGGGTTGGGTGCTCTCAAAAACTGAGAGTAAACTTAACTTTGAGTATTTTTTTTCTTTTTTTTGCTGACCATAAAAGTTCGGTTTTCCTGCCAGCCTCAAACCCTCTTGTATTTATCCCCCCTCCACCACCTTTTTAATATGTCAGTCATGTAGGGGACATACTGGGGAAAGTGAAAGGTGTCTTATGTGAAACGTTTTTCAGGTGACCTGCAGTATAACTTCTCCTGAGTTATTCTTTGCTGAGGGGTATGAGTTGTGGAATTATTAGATAAAAATTGATTTATTCAAGACCAGAATTCCAGAACTATCAGTGTAACTAGTATAGGTAAGAACAGTAGGAGCTTTTAGAAGGGGTAAAGAGTGCTAATTTTAGAAGGGCCTCAGAATAAAGACTGTGGTACTGAGTTCTGTGGGACAGGTATCCATCTGGGAATATATGCAGATTTTCTCTGAGTGCTTTTGTTCAGCTCTAGTTGAGTTTTTTATTTTCCTACCTATAAAACTCTCCTCCTGGTCTTGTTAGAACAGCACAGAGGATGGTACACACAAGACTCGTTTAGAAAGTTGGTTGGTAATCTTGCAAGTGATGACCTTGCTTTATGAGGTGGTGGAGTGCTCGGCTGCTTTTGAGAATCTTGCACTACAAGTATCATGGCCTAGAAAGCAAAGACCTACTCTCTCCAATGTGAATTTATTTGCCTGTGATTGTTTTGGATAATTGGTTTGCTGCTTGATCAGTCCAAAGCACTGAGAATTCTGCAATGTGTAATCTTCAGCTGATACCTACTAGAGCTCAAAGTATGTGTTTAGGTATTTATGCGCGCACGTGTGTGTGTATCTATAAAAAAAAATAAAAGAACCAAAAAAATGTGCCAAAGTGTGGGGTTGTTGGTTTTATGTTGTTGTTTATTTTTAACAGCTTAAAAAAGTTCATGAATAGTTTATTGCATTTATAGGCTTTGTCTTTTAATTTTCTATTTTACGTAAGCTACTTCTGACTTTCAGATTAGGTCAGAAAGGTGTTTCAGGCTTTTGCCCAATGTCATGGGACTGTGCTATGCAGGAGTAGAATTTCTGGTCAGACTTCCATGGGTCATCTAATATTTTATCCATTGTACTTGCTCTTTGAATATAGTTTTGGGTTCTTTCCTGAAGCATCTACTGACAAGTAAAGGCTCCTGTCAGTAAATTGAAACAGACATGATGATTGTCTCGTAATATTCCTCTGTTTTTCTCTGCAATGAGAGATTTCATCCCTGACCTCCATGTTTTCAGCGTAACAACTAATACTGATGGGCAAGCAAATTGTAAGCTCCAGATAATAATAACAAAGATTGAACCCATTTCACACTATATTGGTAAACTTCTGACTTGTTTTTTCCTTCTAGATGCTTTGCTTCCATGTGTCCAAAGGTTTACAGTGATAGCTGGCATAGTTAGGATCCATTACTGTTACAGTCTTCAAAGAAAGTGTGGTTAGAGTGCTGGTTAACAAGGAGAGGAGGTAAAGAATGTGACAAATGTAATTTAATCCTCTTGATGTAGATTGCAGTGATCTGTTTGTTTGAGTTGGAAGCAATAGCAGCAAAGTCCTGCTGGGAGGCCTCCAAGGGAACTGCAGTGATCAAGTTAACCTCAGAGTAGTGATGCAAAACCTCATCTAGGATGTAAAGAGAGCATCCGAAGCAATGTGAGCGTGAAAGGAGCTTGTCTATTAGAGGTTTTGTTTCCCCAGTGGTCAGATTCTTGTCTGCAGCTCAAGTTGTCATCTCAATGAACCATATCATGAAAGAAAAGAAAGAATGTTGTGCTCTTACTCAAAAGCAAAATGTCTTCCTAATCTTCAACTCTGGAAGCAGGTTTTAAGGGTTCACTTGGTGCTATTTCTGAAACTGTCCCTTGGTGCTGAGTAGATATCTCCTTGTTGTTCTGTAAATACATATTGACTAATATGGGTGTATTCCTTTCCAGTCTACCCACCCATGATGACAGCCCTGATACTCATTTTGTCTGTCTCTGACAAATTCTTCCAAACTTCCGTGCAGTAGGAGTATGCTGAAATCTGTTAGTCAAACTCCCGACGTTGCCTCATGCAAACTGTTCTGAAAATCACTTCTGTGACATTGTCTGCAAAACCAAAAGAAGCTAGATATGTCATCTTAGAACAATCCCAAACCACAGTTTTGAGACATGTCTCAAATGAGTAACACTGTAGTCATGCATCTATAAGCCATGTCCTTCCTTCCCATTTTTGGTCCTGAAGTATTTCCCCATCAGCACTTAGTTGTCAAGTCCACTGTTCCAAACCCTTAGAGCAAGAATTGGTTTTTATTACTGTGGAGCACTTCTTATGCTTGTGTATATGCTCATAGGTGATGAGGTAGTTCTGCATATTAATGTCTACCCATGACTGGAACTGCTAGATGATAGCACTGGCATCCAGCAGTCCTGATGCGGCAAGGATCCTGCTTGAATTTGAGTTCTTGACATTTGTTATTCTTTGAATTAAAGACCCTTCAAGACCCAGGGCTTCATTGCCAAGTTGTCATTTCCAATGTCTATGCCAAAAGAAACTGAAATATTTAGTGAGGCTGAGTTATAAATTTTGTGTTGTAGCTGATGCAACATCCAGTGAACTAAATCCTTGATGAAGGGCCTGGATGGAACCGTTAACTTCATCAGGATTTTACTCTGAGCTGCATAAGCTAGTTTCAGACATGATAGCGAAGGCATAAAAGTGTAGTTGGCACTTGAGCAAAAGCAAATGATTTTGAGGCAGTCTGGCCCTGAACTGACTGGCAGACTTTCTTCTTTTTGGAGAGCTATATTGTGAGTGATGCAAGAAGAACGTAGCGAGACTTGAAAGTTGAAATCATTTTTTTGGCTGTTCAGACAGCATTGGAACATTCTGGGTGTGACTCGCATCCCACCCAGCAAAAGCTCAAACCTAAATGTTTTAAATCCATTTGCAACCTAGTACAGAGTGGTATTGACCTTAGAGTGGATGGGAAGTGATGGCAGGGAGTAAGGATCTAGTCACATTTCTCTCCCAAACTGTACCCAGCACCAAGTATAAATTGCTCTAGATATTGTTGGTAGTGAATCATTAGTTAAACTTTCTGATGTACCTTCAGTACATTAAAATCAGTGTTTATCATCTCTTTGTTAATGAGAAGAATGGTTGTTTTTAAGTGTGTCTATCCAGCATGAACACAATCTTTGTTCTTGACAAAACACAGTGAGATTCTGCTTTTTGCACACTTCTGTTGCTGAAAAGTTCTAGGAACTTTGGAATGAAGTTCCTGCATGTGTCCTCTGAAATGGCAGTACTGTGTGTTTTTTCTGGGGAGCAGTCTTACATTGACGGCATGTAGCTACCCTTGAGTAGCTAATTTCAGTATTGACCCTGACCCTTGAGTAACTAATTTCAGTATTGACCTTTGGGAGGGAAGGGTCTGTGGGTACGGGGATCATAAGGATCAGTGTAGTTACAGAGTAAAAACAGTGCTTAGTAGTTGGGTAACAGTCTCTTTAGATGAGAACTGAGAGGACGTGTGCATGTGTGTTAATTCTTCTCAGTGTGCACTTTGAATTGGATATCTGCTGTCGGTTCCTACGTTCATGACCCCTTGTGCTGTATCAGCTGTCCCTGCCTTTCTGACAAATCCATGCTGGTAACCTTCAGGATCTTTTACCTTCAATAGTTTGTTCAGATGCATCCTGCAACACTGAAATGCTGTATCCATGTCCTGCCTCTCTCATTTATTCTACATGTTTCCTTTTGAAAATACAGCAGAATAAATGAACTGTGGATAGAATAAACTAACTATGAACAGATGGTATTCCTGAATGGATATGCATTTGGAATAAGAGAGGGATTGCACTAGATCAAAAAGCTCCAGTTCTGTTTGATTTTTGCATATTAACATTCTGCAAACCTGCTTATGTCAAAGATCCTTGCATAGTATCTAGAAGATTGCTAAAGGATTTTCTTGTATATAGTCTTCTTTTTAATGGAAAGAAAGGGTAAAAAGAAGGAAAGGGATGCATGAGATGCAAAGGACTTTGAGTTCTCCTGCATGAAAATCATTTTACCTCAAGCTTACAGAATGTGCCTCTGTTATTCTTGTCTAGCATGGCCATAGCTGTTGTCAGGTAGTGCTTAAGGTCTAAATTCTCTTTGTGAGAGCTTGGTATGACGGGTAACAATGGTGCAGTTTCCAGCTGGAACTGGAATAGTGCAATTCTTTGTATCCTTCCTTTCTCCATCCTCCCCCAGGTTCCACTTAGCAATAAATCTCAAATGAAAAAAGTCCTATTAAAGGTTCCTTTGAATTGTTCTATCATTTGGATCTGCAGTGAGTAGATGACCAGATCTGACATTCAAACCTGTTGCTACAGCTCAGCTTGAAGCTCTGGTTTTGATCCAGGTGTTACTGGCCTCCGTGACCTTCAGATTCTCTCCCTCGCACCTGCTTAATTCCTAATAGCCTCAGAAAATGTTCATGGCAGTGAGTGTGCGTGGCAGTGTAATGCCAATGCAGCAACCATCCTGCTCTGGACTGCCGGAGGAGGGATCTGTGGGAACAGATGAAGTCGTCTTATTTGCCACACAGTCCTGTTAGGAATTGCTGAAGTCTTCACACAGAAGGTGTGGTGGATGCTGTTTTAATAGATTACTTTCTGATAGATGCAGGCAGTGCGGCTGCCCAGCTTCGGTATGTGTTATTTCAGTCGTGCTGATGTGCTCTGTTGCATGAACAGAGACATCTGGGGATGCTAAGGCATCGCTGATGCAAGACCAGTCTAGCGTGTGCTTCTTTTTGATTGCAGAACTGCTTGCTGATAACTAATTGCTAGAGCTGTTGTTGCTGCTGTCGTTGTGCAGTGTTTTGCTTAGGTCAGTTGCTTCTGTTTTATGGAGGGCATGCCATGCGGGAACTTTGGGTTTATTGGTGACAAGCTCCATAAACCTCCAATGTTTAGTGATATTTTCAGGTCAGCTGTAGCTGATTGGCAATCCCCCTGAGGCATGGTTACATGGGTGATAAAGTTTTTGTTTGTCCTGAAAATTGCCATACAAGCTTCCCTTTGAGTAGACTTCATAATCTGGCCTTTTTGTCCGACTAAGGAAAGGCACTGTATGTATAATCTGTTTTCCCACTTCCTCATACCCGAAGCAACTGACTTTTCTAGTCGTTATTTACTGTCATCTGTGAATATTTTCAAGAGAGCCTTCCCTAGTTCAAAGAGTATGCCTGTGTGTGTACACGTAACACATGCGTATATGATAAGCCCTGTACGTATGTGTTCTGTTTGTTTTATTTTTTTTTTCCCTAAATATTAGTCTCCTAGTTCTCTGCATCTCACTTCCTGGAATAAATGAGCTTCTCAGCTAAGTTATAAATAAAACAACTCTGCAGACTTGAAAGCTTTCTCTGTTTTAATTTAGCTGAATAACTCTATTGCCAGTCATAAGTTTCCTGATGAAGGGCTGTAGTGTTCCTCTGTAACATAAAGTGCTTGTGTGGGCAATCTGAAATGGTCCTTTTTGAGATCAGTAGATGTGAGTATTTAGGAAGTGGCTTCGACATGATGTTTATCCCGGTTGCCCCGGCTGCCCCAACTTAGTAAGCTTCTCATCCTGGTATTCTTTCAGCAGTTGTTTATGTATGTGGCAGAACTATGTTAGAAACCAGGGCAGATGCAAGTGACAAGTATTAGTAGCTTAGTAACCTTTGGATGACGTGAACACAACTCAGGGCCATGGAGAGCAAGCTCCACTTGCAGAGGAGGAAGAACAGTATTAGAGAATGCCTAGAGAAATGTAGCCTCCTGCCATCGCTAAATGGAGAAGAGCTGGGAGGGATATTTCCTTCAGACCTCACAGGTGGATAGGTCCAGTTTCTCACCTTACAGCTAGTCTTCCTTATTAAGCTGCTGTTGTTGATCTGACTTTTCCAGTCGTCCACCTCCCACTGCTTCTGGTGTGGGGAAAGGAACAGTACAAGCCCTGTAGAAATAGTGCAGCCATTAGTAGGTTGGGCCTGTTTCTATTCCTCTTCAGCCCTTTAAGGAGCAGGAAACATCAAGGCCGGTGTGCTGCGCATCTTTGATGCGGAGAACATGCAGCTTCAAAAACAAGCAAATCAACAGCTACTGTTTTGCTTCAAGGTGTTTTAAATCTTCCCCATGTAACATTACAACTTCACATAAGTGCAGATGTTGCTGTTTATTTACCAAAAGTCTGAGTACAGTTAAACTTTTAAAAAATATTTTGTGGGTTGTTTAGACTTTATGAATGAATCTTCTGCATTAAAAGAGGCACAACAACAGATTGCTGCCTAAACACCCAAACAAACTCATTTTGTACATCTCCTAGGATGCTGAGCTCCCAAGTTTACAGGCACAACCCCCCCCCCAAAAAAAAAAAAACAAAACAAAACCAAAAAAAAAACCAAAAAAACCAACAATCTGTTAAGAGCCTTACCTCAGAGAGACCTAAGGGCAGATGCTGCTGGAGGAGCTTGTGGTTAGTAACTGGTGCCTGCTCCCCAGGGTGTAGCTCTGCGGCACAGGGCAGAGCATGCTTGGCATGGGGCAGACCCAGATCCCACCACAGCCCTCCTGGGAGCTGCTGCCAGGCTGTTCCCTTCCAGGAAGGCTAGACATTTGGGCTGCACAGTGATGGAGCTTTTATCCCAGGGCTCAGTCACACCTGAACTGCTCTGGAGCCACGTTTGGCTGCTCCCAATTTTGCTTATCCTGGGTTACACATCTCTTAAACCTGTGCTGAATAGGACTGTGGAGATGCTTCCAAAATGCTGCTGTTAAATTTAAAATACAGAGAGGAATGTTTTGATAAGATGTACTGGCTTTATGTTTGTGTTACTGGGCATCGCTGTTATATTCTGTGAAGTCTCATACCCAAGCCCAGTGGCAGAGTTTTGTACTGGAAAACTGACAGTTTGCTTGGTGTTTTATTTCCTGTTATTTCATGTCTGGTTTAGGGTCTTTTGCCCCTCTGCCCTGGGACTCCATTCATTTCTAGCTGTCACCTTATCTTCTACCTTCTTCCCTCTTATCAACCTCAGCTGCCTCTTTCCTTACTTATTTCAACCTTTTGTCATCTTTGGATGATGCAATTGAACAGAATTTATAACCTGGAGGCAGGAAGCTGTGCCAGGGTTTGGGGTAGAAAAGGGAGAATGGGAAAAGGCTACAGTTGGCCAGAGATCACCACCAGCAAATCTGAGGGAGGCCATGGAGAGAAAAAAGCGAGGCAAAAATAGGTGAATATTTCCCTTCTGATCACAATATTTCATAACCTGCCTGTGTTTCTTGGAGTAATGTATGGCACAAGCCTGTTATCTCTAGGCACTGTGTGACTAATTGTAAAGATACGTTTGTGATTAGAACAGTTGTTTAATTTCTTGATACTGCTAGATAAAGAACCTTTTTGCCTAAAATGAATGCTGTCACACCCTCACATGAGAAAGCTGGAATGGGAAGACTTTACCATATTGCTTCCCTAGCACAGTGGACCAACTAAGATGCCTTTCAGTAACATATTTGGTCTATAATAGGAATTTGCATCAATTATTCATAACGAGTTGTGAAGTTATCAGTTAAGCCACATATTTAAAGCTGTCAGCCTTTTCAATGAAGGGATCTTGGAGAGCTGTTTTTAACCAGCTAGTTAACAAGGAAGGAGGCTGTTTTTAATTCTCATTTCAAGGTAGCAGAAATCCAGAGCAATCATTTTGATTTAGTATACTTCTTACGTGGGTCACTTGAGTAATGAATTATTGTCTAAGTGTTGTGTTTTATTTCATAATCTTATGATACAATGTCAAAACTGAGACAGTTTGTCAAACTGCTGGGGCCCCCCAAAACCTTGTTTGAAAACTGTCTCTCTTAGATGTGTGAATCACATTGTGGTGACATCCGTAAATTTCTAGGGATCAACATTCTAGTTATCCAAAGGTTAGCGTTCAAGTTAAAGCCTTGGCTGGCAAATTTCCACTCCGTTGTCCTTTATTGATCCATGCAGATTTTACTGACAAAACTGTACAAATCTGTGAGCTTGTCAATGACTTAAATGGCATGTTGTTTCTATGGCTAGCATTCTCTGCAGATTAAATGGGAAATAGCATGCCAATATCACCTGCTTTGTTTAATCAGTTAATTTCTTTCTCTAAGGATAACTTATTATTAGCAGCTGATCACTAGCAGTGATTGTGTTACTGCTTGCTGCCTGAGCTATGATAACTCCACGTTTACCTTCTAGCTTGCTGAAAGAGTGAAATAAAAACTGTTTAACCACCACATCTACGACACTGACTTAGCTAGAAAGTGGTAGCTTAAATACATAAGATTTTCCTTTTAATTCTTACTCTTACAAGCTAAATTGTATTTATCTTGAATGTGATTATAACTTTACACTTAGGGTAGTCCGCGCATTACTTCTAAAGCCCCTTACCTGCATATGCTGTCTTGGGATTTTTTGGCATAGGGAACTTTTACTGCTTTTGAAACATGGAGAAGTACAGTGAAGTCTGAACTTACTTGGTAGGTAGGAATGCAAGAACTTGTTTAAGAGTGTGTAGATGGAATAATTTCTATCTATCTGTAATGTGTTGGTTAAACCTTAGTATAGGGTCATGAGCGAGTCTGGATGTTACCTTTTCTCCTGGGAATAGTATAGTCTGGGGGTACCTGTGTTCCCAGTACTGGCCAGAAACAAGCAGCAAAGTTCCTGGCATTTGTGCAGAATGTAGCTTTAAAAATTGCATTAAGATAAAGTAATTACTAGGCTTACTCGTCAAGCCTCATCATTTTAGTTGCATATCTTTGTTTTGATGGGTACATATCACAAAACTATCGAAATCTGTCTTGTTCCCCAGTAACACTGCTCACTGAGCCAAAAATTAAGTAATAACATTGACATATATTTTTAATGTTCAACAGCTAGAGTGTTTCAACAAGGAATCTGGTGCTATTCTTATATTTAATCTTTTCATATTAGTTAAAAATATTTTAGTGAGAAAGTAGGGCTTTCAAGTTAAGTTAATCACTTGCTTTTTTGGTGTACATATCTGACGCATTGGGAAATTTTTTTAAAGGGAATGAGTTTAAGCAGTTGGATCAAGATGTTCCTCCTGGGTCAGTTTCCACTGTTTGAGTAATGAGAGTTTAGTTAGTCATTATGCTGTAACTTGTGGAGTGATCTGATCTTTAAATATGTACCATAAGCTGTCCAGATCCTGCATAGGGCAGAATTTCCCTCATGTGAGGGATCTGCTCTAATCTGCTGCCTGTGGCGCACTGGAATGCTGGAACTGCGCAAACTCTCCTCTCTACCCCCGCACATCCGAGTAAGAAATCTGACTCTTGTTCCAGTGCAATGTGAATTTCCATTTGAACCCCAGCCTGACTTGCCCAAAGCAAACAGTTCTGAAAACTGCCCTGTATGTATTTGTTTTTGGAAAACAGCTGTGGATATTACACACCCCTTATCAGAACTAAAGTCATTTTCTTGCTGCTAGAATACACACAGTACTGAAACACCAAGGCTTTTCTTCAAAAGAAAATCTCTAGAAGGGCAGGCTAAAGGATAATTGTATTGATTTTGCTCTAACAGTTTTGGCATGATACTTGTTGCATTGTTACCTTTGTTTCTTTGACTTAAGTTCTTTGGATTAGGAGATAAGCAATGCCTAATGCAAGGCACACTGTCATTACAAGCCTGATTTTGCTTTCCATCACTAGCCCCAAATGTAGCCCATACTCTTGTTTTAAACCTGTAGGATATAGCTGTCAGCAAGGTAGAAGACTTCCTGCAAGGTGTGATGTGAGCTGGATGAACACATCCTGAAAATAGCAGGATAAGAACTAGGAACTTCCTAGTTATAGGAAGAAACTTTCTTCCACTTTGTAGCATGCTATTGAGAGAGATGAATTATTATATTGGACTAATAGTTGGAATAAACATTGGTTTAAACAGAGTCAAAGAACAAACCTTTTGCCAAGAATGTTGTCTTTGACAACCTCAGGGCAAAGTATCAAAAAAAATCTGCTGTGAGTTTAAGCTGCTCAGGGAAGAAAAATTTTATGTCCTGCATGCAGAGCCTGTGTTCTTAAACTGTGGTCTGGCTGAAGGGGGATATCTTACTGGGGAAGTGAGTTAGATGGCTCACAAGGAGACCCCCTTTCCTCCTGCAAAGCAAGAGGAGGGTGATAAGTGGCATAACTGGCCTAACTTCTTTCTTACTATTGAATAAGTTTCCTTTACCTGGAAGAGCAGACAGACTTTTTTTTCATCTGGATGAAGCTGATTGTGACTAGTGTCACAAAATCTATAGAACTTATCAAGATAAGAGGTACTGCAGTAACAAATCAGGTTGTTTGTATTGTAACAGATCAGGTTATTGTAGACTCATTTTGCAAATGTTCTTCAGTGTCATAAATCATATAAAAAAGTGTGGGTATTGTTGCCAAATTTTAAGTTTTGAAAGGTTTTAGGAGAAAGCAATTTCCTTCCAAATATCTGACTGCTGGTTTGTTTGTTTGTACAGATCCAGCCCTATGAGAAGATAAAGGCCAGAGGACTGCCTGATAACATTGCTTCTGTCTTGAACAAGCTGGTGGTTGTAAAACTAAATGGCGGCTTGGGCACAAGCATGGGTTGTAAAGGCCCAAAAAGTCTTATCGGGGTGCGGAATGAGAACACCTTCTTGGATCTGACAGTTCAGCAGATTGAGGTAACTTTTGATGGGCTTTTCTTTCTACGTTGGAGGAAGCAAGACACACTGAGCTTCTCCTGTATGACCCTTTAAGAGAGATCACAGTGGAGGCTTGCCAAAAGAAAAAGGAGAGGGAAATGAGGTCTGGTTACAGTGCTAGTGGTAGAGAATCACTTTGGGAAGAATAGGCATGAAAGGGATGGAACAATCAGCGATTGAACTCTGTCCACTCCACACGTGTTAGCACAAGTGTAAATCAGCTTGTGCACACCAACCCAGACAGTGATGATTGTGTCCAGAAACAGAAGCAATCAAATTGTAGAGCTGGCCTGGCATGGCTAACTCCTAGGCTTGTTTCTGACTCCTCCAGGTGCAAGTTTAAGTTCAGCTTTTTAAAAGCTTTTTTTAATGCGCATTAGAACAAAGCTCTTCACAGCAGCTCCAAGTTCCTTGTTGAATTAAAACTCTCATGGTGGAAGTGATTGCTGGCATTTTCCTCTGAAGAAAGAAAAGTAAAAGAAAATAACAGCTGCTGGTGTTGAGAGAGGACGTTTCAGCTTATGTTTTTAATGCAGAATATTCCTCTTACAGCAGATAATGAAGACGGTCATTAGAGTAGGAAATTGGGTGTGCCTGTTCCATTGTTTCTGGAGCTCCAGCAATTTTTGCCTCAGTGTGGTGTTTGTATGGAGTGACTCTCCCATGTATGTTAGACAGTTCTATAGCAGACTTAAATTTATATCCAAATAATGCAGTCCTAATCCTTTGGTGTTGCGGGCGCTTTCTCAAAAGGGTCATTGTGGAAGTCTCCAGCTCCACTGGAGGGTAATGATCCCAAACACTCCCCAGCAGATGAGGGCGATCTGGTACACAAAGCTTAAAACTCACTGAAGTATCTTTTTTTTCTGCACACTCTATTTTTGATGGAACACTGTCATGTTTTCTGATTTTTGCCTTTGCTGTGCATGTGGAAATGGTCTTGTGTATTTCAGCTCCATTCTATAGATTCCCAATAATTAACATGGCGACATTTCATTCATTATGTACTCTTGATACTATCATCCATCTCATAGCCTGACAAGAAGGCTCCAAAGTGCTTACTGTGCAGAGAAGGTTTTGAAACTTCACCCTGAGAGACTTTAATAATTTGAGGGAAAACATGCCTTTTGTAATCAAAGTAGCCTAAAATTTAAAATAATCATTTTGTGGTGTCGTGCTTTTCAAATTTTAAATCTTGATGCAGATTTAAAAACAATGATTAATTATACATTAATTAATGTGGGCCTTATCTTTACTACTTACAAGGACTTGTTTTCCTTTACCTGATTTATTATCCTTTCTGTCAGCATAAACGTATCTCTTATCTCATGTGTTTAGTATTTCTAGTCTGTTTTATGTAACTTCTTTCTTCCAAAATCTTAGGTGTCAGGAGTTAAAGCTAATAATATATGCTGAATTTACCATTTCTTTCCCATCTCAGCATTTAAACAAATCCTACAACACCGATGTTCCTCTTGTTCTCATGAATTCCTTCAACACTGATGATGACACAAAGAAAATCTTGCAGAAATACAGTCACAGCCGTGTGAAGATATATACTTTTAATCAAAGCAGGTATCAAAAAACCTCCACTTGGGGTGAAAGGAAAAACTAGCTTGCATTTCTCCATATTCCAAATGCTGTGGGTTTTTAGTTTGAGATGCTGAGGTAGCAATAGTGTCTCTTGTACCGATGTTCAGTCTCTATTTTGGGCCTCTTTGAAAGACTGAAACATCAGGGTGCTAAGCAGAGTCAAAGGCAATGTATTAAAATTAGGGAGAGGGGTGTGTGGGGGACACAGTTTCTAAGAAATGTATGAATAATGGTGTACTGGATGCTGGCTACTTGATTCCTGAATTTGCTTTTAGGGTACCTGGGCTCTGGAGGGAGATAGAACATGGCTTCCTTATCAAGAACAAACTCTTATCTAAAGTGGCTGATGATGTCAGAGGCGTGCTTGGCATGCTCTGAACCTGCGTGTCAGAGGAAAGCTGGTTTACAGCATGGTTGGAGACTGGTGGCTTTAAATTCTTGAATGAGAGATTGCATTCTGCAGCTTCTCAGTATTTGGATGGGTCTTTCAATTCAGAGTACTTACACTAACCTAGAAAGCGTATCTTCAAAAGCTGTATGAAAAAGCCCATGTAGTTGCACCTTTACTATTGTATTTTCTTTTTCTTTATGCTAGTCCAGCATTGGTGAGAACTTAACAAAAACCCATTGTCTTCCCAGGTATCCTAGAATTAACAAGGAAACTCTGCTGCCAATAGCCAAGGATGTATCTTACTCAGGAGAGAATACAGAGTGCTGGTATCCCCCAGGCCATGGAGATATCTACGCCAGTTTCTATAACTCTGGTCTGCTGGATAACCTTATCGGAGAGGGGAAGGAATATATTTTTGTATCCAATATAGATAACTTGGGTGCCACTGTGGACCTTTACATTCTTAATCATCTTATGAACCCACCCAATGGAAAACGCTGTGAATTTGTCATGGAAGTCACAAACAAAACCAGGGCGGATGTGAAGGTAAAGGGAAAGAGTTGTACCAGTCTGTCCAAATGCCTGGCATGTTGGTGAAAATCTCAGCCTCTTGTCTCTTCTGTATGCATGAATTCAGACATACATTAAATCTTCTTACAGCTATTTCAGGCACCATTTAACACATCAGCTGTGATCTAATTTGAGATGCACCAAATCAGCAAGTTTATGAAGTTCTAATTCATGGAACAAATTGGATCTAGGTTCTGGGCAACAGCAGACAAGGACAGCCTGGACTTGACTGATTACTGAAAACAAAAGTGATTTCTGCAGGGTGCAGGTCACAACCTCCATACCTTCTCCAAACTGTTGCTTACACAGGGGGAGAAGTTTGGGGATGGTAAAAGCAGAGCACTGAGGGGTGAGATACAGCAGTTGTATCTCTACTGACTGAAAACTGCCGGTGCTACTTACCCAGCTGTCAAGGTGTGCATTGCACAACTCAGCTTGGTGTGGCTGCCAGTCTGCTCCTGCCCTAACTGCTTGACTTTGTACAAAGTCCAGGTTTGACAACTTGTCAGGTGTTTATGGCATGTACCAAATACTTCTAGCATGCAGTAATTTGTCCTGTAACTGTACTTTGCCTCTATTCTTTTAAATATGAGGATGGGGAGGAAACGTGTTTTTCTCTGTGTTCATTAGATATTAAGAAAGCTCTGACTTAGTCCTATAAAACCACAGAAATGCACTGTAAGAATACAGTTCAGGTTACTGAAGTACCACTTGTTTCTCCAGTAAGTGCCACAAATACAGAACTATTAGATTTAATTTAGATTTTGCTCTGTAATCTAGCGAAGTACTGCTGAAGGTGATTTTTGACAACGGCAGCACTTGCAAAAGATTCTCAACAACTTTCATGACAAGAATTAACTGTCTTGGAGTGCTGAAAGGTGATCGTTTGACAGTTCTGACTGTGCTTTAAACATACTCTATAATTAGTAACCTGGTAGCTGAACACAAGCAACATGTTTTCACTGAGGTTCAACTTTAAATGCCAACAAAACAGTGCATCTGTGCGGGGTGAGGGGAGGGCTTCTCTGGCATCTCATGAACAGGACTTAAAACTTCTTCTTTCACCCTTGCAGGGTGGCACGCTTACACAATATGAAAACAAGCTGAGGCTGGTGGAGATAGCTCAGGTCCCAAAAGCACACGTGGATGAATTCAAGTCCGTGTCAAAATTCAAAATATTCAATACCAACAACTTGTGGATTGCTCTGTCTGCAATTAAAAGGCTGCAAGAGAAAAATGCTATTGACATGGAGATCATTGTTAACCCAAAGGTAATCAGCTAGGAAGATTTTTAGAGGAAATGGACTCAAAAGAACTGTTCATTTCTAGGTAACTAAATGGACTGCTGCCTTCAAAAAGGAGCCAGTCTGTCGCTAAATGCAGAGCCCTGACTTATGCTCATCTCTAGTTCCAAGCACCGTTACCTGCTGGTCATGTTTACGTGAGTTTTCTCTTCCAGACTCTGGACGGAGGCTTGAATGTTATTCAGTTGGAGACTGCAGTTGGTGCTGCTATTAAGAGTTTTGAGAACTCTCTGGGGATAAACGTACCTCGTAGTCGTTTTCTGCCTGTTAAGACCACGTCAGATCTCTTGCTTGTGATGTCTAATTTGTATAGCCTTAATGCTGGCTCTCTAACGATGAGCGAGAAGCGTGAATTTCCAACAGTGCCTCTTGTCAAACTGGGAAGTTCTTTCACAAAGGTAAACTCCTATACTTATACTTTGTTTTTCTCTCTTTAAATAAAAATACAGTCCATAGGAATAAGTAAGTTAAAAGCAAGGTTTACTTTACCTACCTCTGCGCATCTGTGTATTCCCTTTTGGGTATTCCCCTTCTTCGTAAAGAATTGTTAGGCTGTTAGAATACAAACTACTTAACATGTGTGCGCAATGTCGTGCTGCTGTTTGGCGCTCCTTTACCCCGTCAGTCAAGGAAACAGAAGGGTGAATTGGGTTGTGTGTGTTCTCTAGAGTTTATCCAGCTTTGGTGGGATGCTGCCCTCGCTGCTTCTCATAGTTGTTTCCGACAGAAATGACAATACCATGTTGCTTTCCAAGTAGCAACCTTTATTATATCAGATGTAGATTCCAGAAAGATCCCCGAAAGGAGTTTTCAGGAAGCTCCCACACTTGTCTTAATCCACAGATGGATTTAAAGAATCTCTATTCTTTCCTCTCTCCAAAAGGTTCAAGATTACCTGCGGAGGTTTGAAAGTATTCCAGATATGCTGGAGCTGGATCATCTCACGGTTTCAGGTGATGTTACATTTGGGAAGAATGTTTCATTAAAGGTGAGCGTGCAGTTGGGATGGTCCTGCAATAAACATGACTGATCTCTGCTCCTTGGTAGCTGATCCTGCCTAAGTCAGTGCGTTTACCCACAGTCCACAGAAGCACTCCTAGGAATTAAGCAACTGGCCCAAGGATTGCAGAGGCCAAGACCAGTGACCCTTATGAAGGTGTTACCGGTATAGCTGCTTCCCTGTATAGTCCCAGGGAGAGCTGAGGTTTGTCTGCAAACCTTGAAAACACTGCAGACCTCGTGACTCTGCGTTCAAAACATTGCTTACAGCTTTGTCCTTTAGCTCTACGGGGCATGTACCACCTCACCTCTGGAGCTGGCTGTACAGCCACAGGCCCCTTATCAATTGGGCGTTCTGGATTTATTAGTAAATGTTGGAGCTGAGCAAGTTAGTTTATCATATCTCAAATTCTTCCTGAGGATCTGGCCAATCCTAGCAGAACACTGTCGTGGTCCTGTAACAATCTAGGCCAGTTTAGCTGCTGACACAGATTGGTGCAAGGTGGGGCTGCAACAACGAGCACTTGAACCGGCTTAGGCTGTTATGCTCACACGTGTGTATCTGTTCCCAGCTCTTTCTGTGTACTTGCCTTATAGCTATAATGGTGCACTGTGCCATGAGCCATACTGATGTGGGTAACGTTTTTGCACCTAAAAGCAAGCAGACAGGATAAGAGCACTTAGAGCAAGCATGTTTCTTCAAATAAGGCATCAGCTCTGCTTGTAAGCTGATAGTATCTAGTATGCTGGTAATTGCAGTATTTCCAATATTGCTTGTTTAAAATCTCTGTTGGCAGGGGGGAAAAGTCTGTGCAGAAACAATACAACTAAATGCATCCAGGATATGGCTGTGTTACAGCTGACACCTAACTGGTCCACCCGACAACCCTACTCTAGCTCATTCCAAGTGAACAGTTAGCGTAAAGTTTCTAATTGCTTGTTTTCTCTTCTGTAAATCCAGGGAACAGTTATCATCATTGCAAATCACGGCGACAGAATTGACATCCCAGCTGGAGCTCTACTAGAGAACAAAATCGTGTCTGGCAATCTTCGGATCCTGGACCACTGAGTCTGTGAAAGGGCACGGTCGGTTCTGTAGACTGCTGTGCTAAACCAGCCTCGTAATGGAAGAACCTTTTAAGCATTAGAAATATAAGTACACAAAGGGCCTATGCTTTGTCATCTTTACAGTACCCTGCAGTATTAATTTAAAATTAATTTCTCTTGCTTATCCTTTTAAGCAGACACATAGCGCAATGGATGTGCGTAAGTAATGCTTCAGTCCTTAAAGAGATTCTGTAACTCAGTTAATATAACCTTGAAGTGCAATACTGTTTGTCTTGAGGTAAGATGGACAGATCTTCTTTGATAAGAAGTTAAGAGGCTTGCCTCTAACAGTTAGTAGTTTTGAATTGCTTGTAACTGCAGAAATAAAGCTGTGAAGCAATACTTGTGGGACAACACAGTTAGCTTTTTATGAAGTATAAGTAAGTGGCAGGCACAGTTGAAAACCAAAAGTTTCACTACTGCTAAATGGGCTGTTAACAACCCTGTATTTCATGTGCTCACAAACATCCCAACCTATAGCCCTCTTTAACCCCCCCCAACTGCAAGCGGGATGTCCTATCCCTATTGTCAAGATACTGGGGTAAGGCTGTCAATACCTCCATTTCTGTATTGTGAGAGAGGGAATCATTGATGTTCCAAACTCACCCAAAGAATCTAATACTTGAGAAAAATGCCTCGGTATCTGCATGTGGTGTTTGCTTTTTCACATCCCATTTAAGACTGCATCTCCTGTTAATATCTTGATTCTTGATCTGCCCTCTTTTTTTCAATAAATGGATCATGTTGACTACACCCATGTCCATATTGTCATAGCCATGTATGTTAACTTATCTTCTTTTGAGTCATTTCTAAATTTGTGCAGGAATTGAAATCCCTGTCCTGATCACTATTGATTTCTTAATGTTTCTCTTGTATTTACATGCAGACAACTTTATTTTATAAGCTTAGTATAACACTGGTATGTATCATTAAAGAAGTTGGTCTTTAAAAACAACTGTGATTTTATAGCTTTATTTTGACTGATAATTAATGACATCTGTTATGCTAACAGATAAGCATGCCTGTCTGAAGAAACCATAGGCATACACACACTGTAGACCATTCCGTTGTACATAATCATCACAGGGTTAGGCACTCGGACTATGGTTAGGTAAAGAGGTGTGAGGTGAAATACACAGGCACTTTTACTCAGTTAACTGGCAGCATCCAGTCTTAAAAGGTAGTATTAAAAACTCTTCAATAAATTAATTTCAGCTGCACCTTCCTTAATGGTGCAACCTTTCATAAGCAGCTAAAAACTTTAAAGTTCTTCCTGCCCTGTTTTCTGCATCCTCCTCTGTCTTTATGCACACAGCTTTGTGGCTTTAGAACTGCAGAGCGATTGGTGAAGTCCTGAAACACTCCCTGTCCTTACCCTACTGTCAGTGGCACTGCCTTGTCCCTGGTTGGGTAGCTGCAGGAAACCATCCCCCCCACCAGCTTTTTTGCTACCTTCAAATTCCACCAGAAGCCTGCTGTTATGCTGTCACTGCTAACAATTATCATTTCACAACTCTATCCTGTAGGTAATGGCTTCAGTGAACTGACAATTTGTTAGAAAATCCTATCCTCAGATGGCAGTAGAGCCCAGCTGTGAGAAATCCCCTGAAACAAGACTGCTCCCTAACAACTCTGAATCCTATATGCAAAAGACATTTATTTATATAAAGTTCTGTAAAAAAATAAATTTTAGAACAGCATAGTTTCATAGAGAAAAACATTTTCTACAGCATTCCAACTGCAAGATTTTTATATTGTACCATCATTAAATAAGGTGGGACACCATGTGAATTTCATTGCACTAGAAGAAATGCAAAGCATCTTTTTAATATAAAGATATACAGAGCATTCTAGACAACTACAGCTGTGTTACAGCTATGTGTTCTTTTGGATTTGGTCCAAAGAAACCTGAGTCTGTTTCCAGAGAGAATGAAAAAAACATTGCACAGACAGCTGATCACTTGTTTCTTGCTGAAGGACACTGAAAAGATCACTCCCTGCAGCTCGCTCTGAGTCTAGCTTCCCCAACTATCAATAGTGTCCTTTCTTGGCCTCTGGTCTTAAGTATTCACCTCACAGTCATCACGCTGCTTAGAAGAAAGTCAGTCTGTTGTCAGAGCCAAGTGACTGCTCCCAGTGGATTATCACCTCTTCTGCTCCCAAATTTCAGCCATGTTTAGGTCTAAGTTGTTAAGGCCTTTCAGAGCTTGAAGGTTTCCAGTGTAAAAAGCTACATCAGAAGTCACCAGTCTGCAGTGAAACATACAAGGAAATTAGCACCTGAACAGATCACATCCACCTGGAGTATTCAGAAGAACAGCTGGGGTTTGTTTATGAATTGGGCACACAATTACAACAATCCATGTTCAAATACTATGCCTGGATGAGATGTTTTAAGTATCAGTTCAAAACTCAATGCTATGGAGGTGGCTTATTTTACAGGAGTGATCATACATAACGTGATTACTGCTAGGTGTAAAACTAGTTACAAGGAAGGGAGATAAAACAACAAGTTCAGAAAACTCAGCAGGAACTGGGCATCCAAAACTTCTATTCTCTTGCTGTAAACCCAGGCTTATCTAGATTTAAACCCAATTCCATTGCAACTTAGAATATGAATTATTACAACATTAACTTCTGGAAGGTTAATATAAAACCAATGAAACAGCAAAACAGTTATATTGTTTATAACAATTTACACAGAGTTAAGATCCCTCATGCATTGTTGAAACATATCAGGGGATGACAGAAACATGACCATGGTGTTTCCAATTAGAAAGCAGCAAGATGGAGGCATAAAAGTTGTATTTTCATAGTAAAAAAATTAACCAGGATTCACAGACCTGGATTTTTACTAGTGTTACAGAAACAGGCAGTTTAAAATAGGATGAGGATCAGAAAAGCATGTTCAAAACTAGGTCAATGAAGACTGCTGAACAGCAGCAAGTGAAATCCAGTGTTTGATGTTTCCCTTCTCAAAAGGCCCCAACAACACACTCCCAGAGAGCTGTGTTCTAAAGTACGTAACTGCTGCTATGAAAGAAACAGATTTGGGGCATTACTGTTTCCAGCTGCAGAGGAGAGACCCTTCTGACAGCAAGGACAACTGTGCTGGGAAACACACCACCAGTATGTAACCAGGAACACCTGCCCCGACCCTTGTATCAAAGGAATCAATTTACACCAACCAACCACAAGCATCAAACAAAAACGGAAGGAGCAGCACAAGGACAGCATGGCACACTGTTTAGGACTATGCTAGAAACCCCAGTGTGAAACACTCCTGAACACACCCTGGGTGCTCTCATTTCAGCTGGGGCTGTTGCGGCCTCAATCCTATTCAGTAAGCTTGTTAGCTCACAAATACCTTAGTAAGTACAAAAGGCAACTGGATGTTACCTTGCAAATATACTGCAAGTACAGAAAACCATTTCAGATAAACTCTTTCACAGAGTACAAGGATGAATAAGCTTAAGCAGGACATGTAAGAATAAACTGGAGAGGAACAAAACTCTTCATTCCAGCAACATTTGAAACATTTATGAACTTCCATCTCTAGCTTCTTCAACCTAAGACAATGCTTTCTTGCATGCAGGTAGGCCGACTGAATTTCACCCCTACCACACTGCAAATAAACACCCCCAGGTCATTAAGAACAATTACAAAACCCACTGTTTCAGGGGAAAATCCAACTTAAAATAGGATTCAGCCTGCAAGAGGCTGTATGCTTTCCTGGGAGGTGTGGGATGCCAGGCACAGCTAGCCACACCCTCTCAGGAGAGGTACCACTGACCTGTTTTGGTGATGGAGGGTTGGGCTGGGGCAGGAAAGGGGAAAAGCTCTGTGAGCATAATCTCCATTTCAAATCTAGTTCTGCTGTAAAAACAATTTCTGTATAGAAGCTGCCCATTGCACAGATGAAATACCACGTTTTCCTATTTTTACTTTGCTAGCACCGTGAGTCATCATCTGCGTTTCAAAACTGCTTCACGAATCACACAATTCTTGTGAACTGAACTGTGGCTACTGCTGTCACACAAAAGGAGAAAAAGCAATCCACAACCAAGGAAACCTACAGCAGGTTTCCAGTAGGACAATGCCCAACTCCCAATCTATCACCAAGCTGATTGCATTCCTAGTTACTATGGAAAGGCTCAAGTCATGTCCTTTACTAGGACATAATAAAACACAGAGTGTGGCTGCATTCTGCAATCACAACTTTCTTGCAGAAGACAAAGCCTGCATATTTAAATTAAGCAGTAAAAAAAACAGAAGGGCCCAAACGTACCCATTCAGAGGTCCTCCATCATTGACTACGTTTAGGTGGGCCAGCTGCCTCTTCAGGTGAAGTTTGTAGCTTGCATTAATTCTTAAAAACAACATCTAGAAGAAACCACAGAAGCAGAGTAAGGAACCATCCCCATGCTTGCATCACTGCCTACAGCGAGGAAACACTTTGCAAACACCTTAAATCACTAACCTTCGGTTTTGTTTTTGCAATTCATGTGGTTTTCCCTTCTGGCAGTTGTTCTGCCTCCTAATCTTTCTGGCCACATATGATATATAACATACAGGACAGTATACATCCTCACTTATTTGTTACATGTTGCACTTAGAGGACACATTCTTTGGAGCATAAATTTTTCTTCCCTGTTGTATGAAGCATCTAGCAACTTGTATTAAGGCTAGAAGATAACAAATCTTTTTCCTGTACTATAACCACTTATAGTCTTTTCTCCAAGAGAAAGCGTGAAAAACAGTTTGAAGGGACCATTTAATTTAGTGCAAAAGAGAAACTACAACTTAGTGCATTCAGTGACTGTACCAGTCCTTCCTGTCCTTAGATTTACAACTCTGCAGTAGCAGTAACTGCAGCAAAATACTGAAAAAGCACATCTGGTACAACCTGGCTGCATAATACGTTTAGAGACCTTTGGAAGCCACTAACTCTGAGCAGTGTTACAGAAGAATTCCCTAAAAGGGCTGTACTCAAGCCCCAAAGTGTTACAATTTGTGCAGAATTTCAGCACTAATTCCTGAATTGAAGATCCACCTCTCTAGACATTAAAATGCATCTCAAAATGCTGGAATCAGTCAGTTCTTTTTGTGTGTCTCATCGTTCTCCCTGCACATCCAAACACTTACTTCAGTTCAGAACGAGCTGTCTGCATGACTGCTGCCAACCTCTTTAATGTGCGAGTTTCACAAAGACTCAAAAAAGAATCCCCCCCCTTAGATAAAGCAGAAGTCTCTCTTGTTACAGAGTTCATGTGCATTTGCAAGGGAGGTGTTACATGAATCTCAAAAATAACATTCACCTGAGTTTGCTCCTCAGGAAGGAGATCATATATAGCTTCATGCATCTTTGCCATTTGCTTGCAGATATTCCTGAAGCATGCTGAAGGAACAGGAGCTTTCACTTCATACTGGAAATAAAAACAAAACCAAGTTACTCCTTTCTGCCACCTTAAAACAGTTTATAGAGCAGAATTTCCAACAGCCGTCTGAAGCCCTGCACTGCTAATGATGTCATGAATCAAGGCTCGTTTAGCATATCACACATTAAAACGGTCGCTGGGCATGATCTGATTCAGCCAAGGACTAACATCATATAATCTTTCTTTATAAGCAAACAGTAACATTCACCAGCAGTATGAAATCTGAAGGTTTCCCAACTTCATCTATTCATCTTTGTCAGTTTGAATTGCTTCTCTTTGCTCGTTGCTTTTTGTTGGTTTCCATTACCCTATGAATTACAGATGCAGAGAAAATAATCACCGTGCCAGCTACAAAGATGCACGCTATGTGGCCTGCTAGCTGGCCCTCTCCTTCAGATTTGTATGAGTCAATGACAGACAAACAATTCTACCTCTGATGAATATACCCCTCAAGTACTTCCTGAGAGAAAACTACTTCTCTAAGATCACATACATCCAAATTTCTGAAGAAACAAGGAAAGGAAAGAATAAAGAAATAGAAGCTCCTGAAAACTCAATATTGGCCACAGAAAAAACCAAAACAAACCCCAAAAACATTGAAGAAATACCTTGGAAAACAAAGTAGGAAATGTCCCTTCTCCCAGTAACTGAGATCAAGAAACAAGACACTGGAAACCACCAGAAGGCAAGAGATTTGCTACAAAGGGAACAAAATTCTTATGTCCCCACCCTGGATAGGGAAGATCTGAATGTGATTTCAGAAGCACTTTGAAAAACTGTCCCAGGAACAGTGAGGCCAGCTCTTCAGTTCCTGGTGGACAGGCTGCGCTAGCACAGGCCTGGGCTAAACACTGGTAGGTTGCTTTTGGTAGGGTGATACGTCCCCACAGAGCCTTGCACAATTCAGTGGAAGAGCTGAATCATTATAAACTAAATTATTTACAAACACATGGGAGGAGATGCTCCCTTATGCTAGCCTGAATTGTGAAAGAGAACAAAGCTTGCCTGAGTGTGAGAGAAAAAAAGAAATGGGGAGTTTTGAGAAAGTCTTTACAGAAAAGCCAAACCAATGACCTAATTTTGACAGGAGAAGCAGCAGAAAAATAGTGCTTACTGCTCCAGGAGCCCTGCTCCCTGCATGGGACAACCACACAGTGTACAGGATTGTGCCTCAAGACATGACAGTTAGGCAACAAATGATTTACAATTTACCAGTATGCTGTAAAGCCAAAGGGAACTGGCAAGCTGCAGCAACGGCTCTTGCACGACTACAGACAAATTAAACTTTTAATCGTGACGGGGGAAAAACAACAGCACCAGAAAGAAATATGAGCTCCAGCCCTGCAAGGTGCCGGCCATTTTTATCTCCAGCTAAGGTCAACAACGTGTAATACCATGAGGGATCAGACAAAAGTTTACTGCTCTTCTGTCCAAACAGTCACAAGACAGCAAGCTCCAAGAGAAGCTAAGAACTCGCACCGGATTTTTTCCACAAACATTTATCCCTTTTTAAAAACCTACGCCTTTTTCACTTGTTAATTACAGCTGTTAAATACCCCTGTTCCCATTTTATCTCCCTGCCAAAGTTAATAGACAGATGCTGCGAACTGTCCGTGCTGTTGTGAAATGCCCCGCTGAGTGTGTGGCCTCATCACGGTGGCACTGTGTGAAGACAGCTCCTGTTCCACGGAACTCCCAGAGGAAAGCAGAGCCTGGAAATGCAGAAGTAACTTGTCCACGTTACGCAAGTGCCAGGTCAATGTCCCTCTTACTGGACCAAACCATTCATCTCCTACAAAGCAGGTTTCTAGACTGTGCAGTATTTGCTTTTAAAGCATGCTGGACTCACACTACTATGAAACTTGCTTGCTTACTCATTCAGATTTACACACTTTAAAGCATGTGACCACTTTATCCACAAGGCACTGAAATATTTAGACTCTCACAAAAACATATAAAACAAAGAACACACTGACATGGTTGCACTGACATGCCCATTTACAAATTTCCTGTTTTTATGTTCTTCACAGCCTTCAGTGCCAAGATTTCATTATTTCAGGAACAAGATGAGCCAAATTATGGGGTGTGTTAGGAACGGAGGCAAATCAACACACGGTCTCCTTTTCTCTTGTACGCTGTGGGTTGCATTCATGTGAGCCAGGCACTCTCACTCAAGCCTTTTAGAGCTCTTAAGGATGGGAAAATTCTCAGTTTATATTTCATGCCAGCTCACAAGAGGAGAATAGGCTCTAAAGATGGAAGGACAGTAAGGGATGGATACTTACTAACTACCATCAAGAACATAAAGTGTATTACTGGTTTGTTGTGGGTTAACTTGTTTAGGATCAATAATCTAAATTCTTGCATTTGTCTTCTGTTTTCAAGAGATAAGAGGTAAAGTGACCAAAAAGCCATGCTACTTCACAGAACAGGTACTTTTATGAGGGGGACACAGGAACCCAAAAAAGCAGCAGATCATTATTTGGATCTTTAGAAAAGGGCATAAACATGTTTTAAGAAGTATAAATGCAACAGGGGGTGAGGAATCCCAATTTAAATGCTTTGGCTCCCCCCCCTCCCCGTAAGTTTAGGTAACACTATTTGATAGCCCAAAGAAACGGATGAAAAGAAAAAGCACAACATAAAATAAACAATAAAATAATAGAAACAGCAAGGAAGACAGAAATGTTGCCTGTTACAGCTGCCTCACTGCAGCCCATCAGCCTGTCCCCAACCTGTGCTCCACCAGGGAGATTCTGTGCTTCCCATGAGCTCCTACAAGGAAGAGGTTGGCCCAGGCCAAAAAAAATCAAATCAGTCAGTAAATAATTAATTTTTTTCTCTCATGACACAGCTTTTTTTTTTTTGGTCTGGTTTTTTTTTTAAGAGCATAAGATCCAAAGCAAAACACTAAGCTTTAAAAGCTCATGTACTTCATCCCTCAGATCTGTGGGCCCAGCAGGTCCTATCTTGGGGCAGTCTCTCTCAGTGTATTCCACCTCAAGATGAGTGAGAGTGAGTGGATCCAGCCCAGGACCAACCTGTTCCACTGATGAGCGTTCAAAAATCAAAACACCACTAAGAGCACTTCATGGGACAGCTATTAGCATTGCTACACAGCAGAAACTGTTAAGTGCAGACCTCTAGCCCCCAGGCCTGCAGCCCAATAGAAGAGCTGGTCATTCCCCTCCAAAAACTTTTCCTCCTCAGCAGGTTTTGCTGTTTCCTCAGCTGCAGGAAATTACATGCTCCCCATTTCCAAAAAGTGGGGAGCACCATCGGGAAGAGCAGGAAACAGGAACTGGCTCAGCCTGACTACAGACAAGAGCTGTCAGTGGATAAAACTGCTGAGGGTAGGAGAGCACTTCATTTTCTAAACACCACAGCATCTGCGCCAGCCAAAGCATTTCTGTTACTGCTGAAGGAGTAAACGAACAATTATTTTTTTTGGGGGGGGGGTGGTGAAGGCGAACGACACCTGGGTGGCAAATGTTAAGACAAAACACATTCACAAGCATAGAGCTTTGTGTTTATACAGTTTCAAGATGTTCAAACAACTCCTGATTAGGAAAGTTTAAGACTCCATTTGAAACACTAGACTGTATACAATGAGACCTCCCATCGCAATTTAGAGAGTGTATAATTATTTCCATAAATCATTACCTTGGATAATAGTTTGTCAAATAAGCTATCCATTATGGCAACGAGCTTTGCTGAAATTTCAGCTATGTGGTCATGATAATCCTGTAATGGAAGAAAGCAGGTTTTATTTACTATCTACTGGCATTCATATTCTTCAGAGCACAGTTGAAAAGCAGAACTTTGTGTTTAATTAGGAAATGCCAAAAGAATTACCTTCGTAATGTGGTCAAAATGCCTGAGCATGCTAAACTGCTTCGGCTGCAGTCGAGCTTCAAAATGAGCCCTGATAATAGGAATGTAGTGTACGATTAGCTGTAGGCAACGTGAAGAAAGGGCTGTAAATCCAGGAGAGAGAGAGGGAAAGAAAAATAATTATTACACAGGAAGAGTCATTTTGTATAGACTTTATCTCCTTTAACATATATAACAGATCTGACACAATTTAATATGCCTTTTAAAAAAAAAAAAAAAAAAGAGGAGGTAAGCATTTGTTTCCACTGGGAAACCCCACCCAGTGAAGATGCCAGACTAGCACCTGGCTATTCACACCCAGCTTTTGTAAGATATGGGTAAGGGACTAATTTTACAAGAGGCTTTAAGTGTCTACTTGACATTTTGAGCCCTGAGCACACACAGACATCAGAGAGATCTCAAAAGACCTGACTCATCAGCTACCTAACCTCGGCAGGCACATTCTCAAGGCATCAATATTTCTTCTGCGGGAGGTGTATGTAAACACTCTGCCCTGCCAAACCTGCACAGAGCCAGCTCCTGCCTGTGGCACCAGCAGGATTCCCAAAACTGAGCTTCTCCTGTGCCCACCAGGGCCTGAGCCGGCAGCAGGACACACAGTGGTGCCAGAGTGGTCACCACATTGGCCAAGACTTCTAGAGCAAAGACCTCACCCAGCTTTTCTCTGCTCACCTGCGTCTGTTCCAACACTACGGCCCATGGCCCCTTAGGGGGAAGCCTCTCAACCCATCCTCCTCAAGCTATTCCCTTTTAAAAAATGAAATGCAGGTAATCAGGACACCCTGAAACATGGGAACTGCAGTCAAACACCTGCTTCAACCCACCAACCAAAGGCTCTTAATTTCAGGAGATAGTTTAAATCGGGGGGTCTCAAGTAGCATGTCAGACTTTTCTGGAGCATCGGACTGGGCACCTAGTTCTCCCCGGGTTTTCGGCACAGCTAAAGCAGTCCAGGCGGGTAACTTGGCGCTGGCAATTCAGCTAAATAGCTGCACACTGAAAATGAGAAACTCTAAAGCCCAAATCACAGTTTGGATTCAGCACACAGACAGAGAGCCCTAAGTTACCTGACTGCGCTGGGACACTCAGCCATATAGAGACTAACTGTTCGATTCAGAGCCACCCACAGAAATAATTTCGTGCATTACTGACATGTGGTTATAACCCGCAGGAGCTGTATGTGGACAGGGGGTTACAGAATACGGCACCACAGGGCAGACGGGACAGCACAGCTCAGTGAAATGCATGGGGAGACAGGGGTTTGGCTGCGTTCCTCTACCTACATACCTCCAATCTCAAGGTCTGAACACTAAGCAGCTCCCAAGCATGCCAAAGTCACTGCTGAAAAAGTAACTACACCTTGCCCCAGCCAAAACAATTTCATGGAAAACTTGCTAGTCTCTATATTTGTTCTTACATTTCCTTCGTGTAACACAGTGAAGCTTTACATTTAAAGTGATCCAGTAGACAGCAAAGGAATTTGATGGATTTTAGTGCATCCCTTAATCAGACAATTCACTAGCTTTTATACACGTTTTACCCCTAACCAGCAAGGTCTTATCACCCTCTGTGTTCCATGCATGGCAGCACAACACAAACATAGCTTATCATAAATGTTTAGGGGTTTTTTGTGTTTGTTTTTTTAAACAGGCAGGAGAACAAGCTTTGACATTTTAAATACAGAAATCCATACCTAGGTTTTTTGTAGTGATTGTTTTCAAACCAACAACTTGTAACGCACCAGCTCCAAGCACTAGTTGGCAACTTCTAGAGTTGAAATACTGTGAGAAAGAATAAGGTAGTAAAAATTTATGCTGACTCTAACAACTACACGTAACCACAGTTTAGAAATACCATCAATAGAATTCTGCAAGATTAAACAGATTATTACAAAATAAATGAAGGCCAGTACCAGAGTTTCACATACTCCTTGCTACAGAGGAGTCCACGACTATTAACTAGTAAGACAAAAGGAACTTTTTCACCACTGTCAGTAGTCACTGGCCCATAGTATTTTTTTGACTGAGCTTATGCTAAAGCACTCAAGGCAGTGTTTCACCAGAGGGAAGCAGAAATACTGTTATTAAAACCGCAGTTAGCTGCTCAGTGATTTCAATTCAGGGACTAATTTCTGCTTCTCTATGAGACCTTTGGGTGAGGCTTCTCTCAGTGTGAAAGTAAAGTAGCAAGTCAGACTTGCTGCAGACTAGCTATGTTCAGCTTTACTTTGAAAGCCGTGCACAAGAATGGCTTTATAATAGAAATCTATTAAAACGTACTTCTCAAACCAGGGCCTTGGGTGAAGTGAAGGGTAAGGACCTCACTAGTTTTGCTAACTAGAGTAGACAAGTGTAGTATCAGAATGGAAAACATCAAAAGACAAGTTTCTGCTCTGGCTCTAGACCACCCACTGCTGATGTTAAAGAAAACTTGAAAGCACAAACTTACTGCTGCTGAGGTGGGTTAATCTGTGTAACACTATAAAATACTGAGATTAAGAAATGATGCAGAGAAGATGTTAAGCCATGTCAAAAAACAGTTCTGGAAGAATTCCAGGCATAGTGGACAACTCACAACTTGATCTTCCCAACTTAGTTCCAGAAGAAAATAAGTTATCATTAAATGCACACTCCAGCAAGGTCTCTGGACAGTAAGACAGTTCCTGTTAGCATATTCTGTCTTATTTTGGAATTCTGCTCCACCACTCAGCTTGCGATACCAGATAGTCTAGACTGGCTTGGGTGATGCAATAGAGACAGAGGAGCCATTGCTGCTGTCCCCAATCCCTGCTCTGAATGGAGAGCAGAAGTCCCAGGGCTCATGTTTCAACAGAACTGTCCTGTTCACACTGGGGTGGAAATTGGGAGGCAAAACCTACAGAGAGCCAACCCTTTCTCTTGCACCTGGAGAAAGATTCATGAGGAATTGTGACAAGGATGCCCTGCAGCTTGTGTCTGCAACACAGAGGATTTCCCTCATACAGAACTCCTTTTTCTGGAGGGCCACAGTCCTGCTTCACAGGTCTTGCTTCACGATAATGCAGGAACAAACCCAAAATTTCAACCCTCCTTGAGTAAAAACAGGAAACAATTTTTCTGGCTATTGCCTGGAATCAGTCACAAAACTCAGGACCAGAGAGGATATGCTGTGAACACCACACACTTGCTCTCGGCTGCCAGAGTGGTGTATCCAGGGCCAGAAAAGCAACCCAGACCTAACGCCACAACTGAACCTGAGCTACATGTGACCCCCAACCTGAGAGAGGCATAATCTACTCTGCTCTCAGACAGAAGTCAGGATCTGAAACTGTGTGACATTCACTTCATTTCCTCATCCTCCTCCTGAAAAGCAAGACCTTTTCTTATGCCTCCTGGTGGACTTTAGAAGTAGATCCATTGAGCCAAAGACAGATATATCCTACACAGCCTAAGCTGCTCTGAGGTATTTAGCTCAAGTTAGCGCCAACTCATTGACTGCGTGACAGACCATTAAAAACATGTTCTATAAAGGATGACAGACACTTGTGCTCTCCCCCTGCCTTTCGTAGATATTGCTGTTACTGGATGGCCTGTTGCAGACAAAGCAGCAAGGAAGTAGTATGCCTGAAACATCAAAAGAGCAATACCCCCTCCTTGTGACTGCTTGGAGGAAAGCATTTCTGCATTCCAGCACCGTGGCGGCAAGCCTTCTCTTGTCTGCACCACCTAATCAAACTCAGTTTGTGTTTGATTGTGTTTTTGTTCAAACACAGGTGTTATTTCACTCTGGTTGCAGCCAAAGTCCAAAACGGCCTGGAATTTCATTACCTGGGAACACTTTGCAGCTTCCATCACAATAAAGACTAGCTCTTGCTACCTTCAAAATTTGCTAGCTCTGACAGCTGTCAAACAAAAAGCATAGTCACCTGCAAGGACACCTTGAGTGGCTCTTATTTTGTTCAAAGTGTAATAAATGAGTTTTTGTTTTTGCTAGCTGTTCTTGTCATCTCTGCAATTGATGGCACCTTGCTGCCAGACAGGAAATAGAATAATTAAACTGCACATGATGTTTGAATACCAAGGCATAAAACACAAGTGACACAGAGCTAGAATAAGATATGGTAGGGAGAGAGAAGTAACACAGAGATGCAAATCTGGCCAAGTTTGAGGCATCTGCTGCTATTCTGCCTGCCTGCGAAAAGGTGCTGCAAGACTTGAGTGAAGCAGCAGCTGGAGAACAAGAGGTGAAGAGGGGCATCCCCAGTCCCAGATTGACTGATTTGCCTTGGATAGTGCTTTCAAAGGGATGAATCTGAATGATGACTGCAGGGAGGAGTGTTCTTGCATCTGATTATTTAGATAAGAACTACCAACAGGAAGATTATTTAAAGGTCCATCTCCTAGGGTGTGTTTCCCCTCCCCCACCTTATGTAAAATATAGTTTTGGAGAGTAGAATCTGTTCATCTTTTATCGATTATGCTTATGTTCATAACTCTAATACCTGACATAACCTTTGTGGGCAAAGACACAAGTGAAAACCTTAAAATACATTAACTGCCAGGCTTTGGAGCGTATATATATATATATATATAAAAATATATATGACAGTTTTAAGGTGCATTCATGTGCTTCTTTCATTACTGTTTACTTATATTACCTTGCAGTATCTGTGCTTTACCAGCTTTCCTCTTCTCTAGTGAGAAATAAATGACAAAAAGGTCCTGGTCTTTCATAATCTTTACATTCTACAACAGAAGCTTCATCCCAAACTATTTTTCATGCTTCTACTGACTTGTAAAACCCAAGGGACTCATTTCCTTCCTGAATATAGATATATCTCTGTGGCACCTGGAATCAAATTGCTTTTTCTTCAGCAGCATTAATCCTACACCCAGCCTGAAGGACAGGCAGCTGTGACAAACACTACTAGATGGGATTTCCAATATTCCAGGTGAACAAGAGGAAAGATGGCCTTCCCAAAGTTAATTCACACAACAAATTGCATCTTTAATGCCCTTAGCTTAGAAGGCTACTTTACGGGAAAGTAACAAATGCAATAATTTCTAGACAATTTATATCATTTATATGAAGTCATAAAAGCACATGAAGCATTACAGAAAGTAAGACACATTCTCTGCCCTGAATACCCCTGATGAGCACAGACAGTACATTTGGAGTCGTACCTTCAGTAAATCAGACAGGCGGGTAAGCATGTCAGTGGTGATGGAAGGAATGTTATCCACACACTGGCAGTACTCAAGGATTATTCTTATTAACAGCAATACTGTCCTACAAGAGAGAAAACAACCAAATTTGTCATCTCAGTGCACAGAAGACATTGAAAAGTCAAACACAGGCCAGTCATGTTGATAGAAAGCTACCTAGTGCTAGAGATAATAGCATTAAATAAACCCACTAACTGATCTGAAGTAAAACATAGAAGAAGATATACATAAAGATGGTTATAAAGAATACCCATTCCACAGGGTGGCGTGTGGAAAAGTACTTAGCATATATGAGAGAAAAATCTCTAAGGTTCATTGGTATAACTTGTTAATCTCCAAAAGGGACAAGGGGCAATGGTTTTAAACTAAAAGAGGGTAGATTTACACTAGATATAAGGAAGACGTTCTTTACAACGAGGGTGGTGAAACACTGGCACAGGTTGCCCAGAGAGGCTGCAGATGCCCCATCCCTGGAAACATTCAAGGTCAGGCTGGACGGGGCTCTGAGCAACCTCATCTAGTCGAAGATGTCCCTACTCATTGCAGGGTGGTTGGACTAGATGACCTTTAAAGGTCCCTTCCAACCCAAACTATTCTATGATTCTAAAAAAGCTACTGTGGAACTAGGAGTCTCCATGTAGATGTTGGCAGTGGACAAAAAAATCCAAAGCTCCTTTCTTATACTACTGTATAATTCTGGCCAACTTTGAGCAAGTATAAAAATCCACAGAATGTAGACAACAGCCACCACTGAAAAGGATGTAAAGAATGCTAAGGAGTCACTAACAGAGAAGGCAGCTGTGACAAAAGAGCACCAAATATTCAAAGATGCTCAACACCTGTAATTTCCCCTGAATTCAGCAGGCACTGGAGAATTTGGGAGGTACTGGATGGAATTAAGAAGGCTCCACAAAGAGCAGGTATGCTCCTTTGAATTCAAATACACAGAAGGCAGGAAACCTAAGGCAAGATCAAGTGTTCAGAGTAGATACTCCAACATTTCAAAAAGTTAAATCTCTTTCCTCCTTTAGGCAGTAGAGTGCAAAAAGATGATGAACAATCAACTGAAAATAAATACCTGGAAAATTTTGGGGCAACATCTAGGCTTTTTTTCATGAATGCATTTTATTTGATTAAATACAATGAAACTCTATGTAGAAGTGTGTAGAACTGAATCAAAGATTTGCACCAACATGAAGCTGACAATTGCTTCACAGAGCTAAATATAACAAGTTTCAAATGAGCAGAGATGGATTATCAAACACATAATCTATTAAGTAAATTTTATCCTTTAAAGCCTGTTCAAGTACTCCTGCTCAACCTGAAATGCTCTTTTGCAGTGATATCAGTTGGCTGGCACAGAAGTTCTGAGCCATCAGCTTCTGTTTCTAATTGAACAATGATGCATCATCATGAAGCAACTCATAAAATGACAGCTTGTCAAAGACATTATGTAAATCAGAACTTTTAAGTTTGGGGTAAATTGATGTTAGGACTCTGGGGAGTGGGATCTTCCAGGTTTTACTCCCTCCCCAAAAACACTAATGTATATTTAATGCTTAAGCCTCACAGTCTTTGGAAACACAGCATGCTTTTAAATGAAAGAAGTATGTGAGTATCACATATTTTAAAATGTCTTTGATATAACCAGCTTTAAGAAACTACTATCCAATCCAAAGCAATCAGGATACCAAGAAATAGCGTATGCAGCTTCTGAGATAGCCCATATCTTATTTCTTATTCTGAATAATCAGTAGTGGACTCATGTATTTTGGGGTGGTTTAGCCTGGAGAAGAGAAGGCTCCAGGGAGACCTTATTGTGGCCTTTCAGTACTTAAAGGGGGCTTATAAGAAAGATGGGGACAGACTTTTTAATAGTGCCTGTAGCGATAAGGCAAGGGATAATGGTTTTAAACTAAAAGAGGGTAGATTTAGACTAGGCATAAGGAAGACATTTTTTACAATGAGGGTGGTGAAACACTGGCACAGGTTGCCCAGAGAGGCTGCAGATGCCCCATCCCTGGAAACATTCAAGGTCAGGTTGGACAGGGCTCTGAGCAACCTGATCTAGTTGAAAATGTCCCTGCTCATTGCAGGGGGGTTGACTAGATGACCTCTAAAGGTCCCTTCCAACCCCAACTATTCTATGATTCCATGATTTTGCCAGAGATAATATTTCTTGTAATTTGCAAGAAATAACAGTGTGCTATGAAGACAAACCTGTATTTTCATCACTAATGTGTTTTCATGAAATAATTGGTAAAAATGAAACCATAAATTTCAGCCTAGTCATTCAGAGAAGAAACAGCATTTTAATGTACAGAAGAACTTGCAATCTTTTATAACTGGGAAATACAGAAAAACTAGTCTGTGGAAGGAGAGGGTTTTTTTAATTTAAATAAGATTGCTAAAGCTGTTAGTATTCATCACAGTTCTACTCAAAAGTTCTTGCCAACTAACCCACTGCTAAGAGAAAAAGAGTGCATCTTACCCAACTGTTGCATATTTTTGTCCTTCAACAATAAGAAATTCAGTTGGCTTTCTTTCTTCAGTAGCTAGACATTTTAGCAAGAAAAGAAAAGGGATGAGTTGAACTAAAAGCAAGTACAAAAAATGCTAGTTTCTAAAATTTAGTGTTCACTTGCTAAGGCTTGAAAAAAACACAATCTTTGAAGCACTACTCTCTTTTACAATAGTTATTATATAGTTGGTCACCCATCATAATTATTACAACCCATAAAGTTACTTTATTATCTGCTGGGATTTTAGACCAAAAATCCCCCTAAGTCCCACAGTCATTATGGACTTAGAAACTTCAAATACAACAGGTTACAAATAGAAGAAGAAAAGCAGAAGTCGTCACTAGGTTTTCTACTACACATTCTCAAATGATTTGCTGTGTATAGTAATATTTTAGCTTCATACCACTTCTTCTTCAGGCTTCATAGTAGAAGCTCTTACTGATGCAGTTTTTCATGCTAAATTTGATGCCATCAGTTTCCTATCTTACTGAAGGAAGCTGCAAGAGCTTATTTTAAGAGCAACAGTCGATGAGCATATTTTGGTGTCGTGTTCCATAATTGAAGAGATTATTTCCGAATACATTCTCTATATTTGCCATATTCCTTTTGGGGGATCGGCGTTTCTCCACCATGACATTACTGTATTTTCTTCCTCCTCATCTATTGCCATTTTCCTTCCCCTCTATGTATGTATTCTTCCTCTTCTAGCTGTTCACACACATTCATCACTGCAATATTGGATAAGTATCCCCACAAGGTAAGAACACATTATGCGTTCCCATTTTGCACACAGGGAAGTGGGGCACGAGGAGAAAAGAGTGACTTGTCTGAGGTCAAATGAGGTTTCTGTGGCAAGGTAAATAATTGAACGTACACGAGTTTTCACTTCCATGAGCAGCCATATAGTATGCTGCCTTTCATTTGAACTGGCAGATGAAGTAGTGGGAAGGAGCAAGCTTTGTTTAACACAAGGGGGGCTGAGCACACACACACGCTCCTCGGTCCCTTGCAACACTTCAGTGGTACGTTCTGGGGAAAGACTGAATTTGTGCAAAGACTGTAAGCCTCTACACTGGGAATACTTGTATAAAAAAGTAGCTCCCTCCCTGTGCTAACACTTAAATGGGTTTCCAAAAAATAAATAAATAATCTTTTAAGGTCAGCACAAGAAGTTTCAACGCTGGTAATAGAAAAAAAGGAAAGAAAAAAAGTAGTATCAACTTGTTTCTGATCCCCCTGGAAGGCAGCGAGCAAACACAGATCAAGAGTGACATTGGGATATGTCCATCAACATTCAATAGCAGCATTTGCTGATAATAAATTCAGTTAACAGTAGGACTGCAAGATACACACCTGCTGGTTTTTTTTCAGGGAGAGAAATTCTGCCATCTGACACCAAATCGACAAGATCCTGAAACTCGGCA